>NC_091176.1:2887096-2937096 GCF_040958095.1 Procambarus clarkii
ACGCGAGGAAGGAGCGCAGGGAGAGAAAAGGAAATCAGAGTACCACAACCCAGAACCCTACAATCCCAGAGGGAAGTGGAGAACCCTCCTCAAACAGTGCAACAGCCACAGGGATTGGGGCACCACCCCCACATTCTACCCAACAGACACCCAACCTGCCCCATCCCCTGTCAGCCCCCCGCTAAGTACCCACCTAGGGCACCCTCCCCCCACCCACCCCCCTCCCCCCACTCAACCCCCTTCTCCCCCTCACCCCTCTCCCCAGGACCTCCCTTCTCCCCCATCCCCCATGCCCTCCCTTCTCCCACATGCCTTCCCGTCTCTACCACCCCCATGCCCTCCCTTCCCCCCCTCCCCCCTAAGCCCCCCACTCTCCCCCACCCCACCTAAGTCTTCCCCTCTCCCCCACTCCCCTAAACCCTCCCCTCTTCCTCACCCACCTCAGCCCTCCCTTTTCCCCCACGCCCCCCAAGCCCTCCACCCTTTTCTCTCCCCCCAAGCCCCCCCATCTCCCCTATCCCCCACAGCCTCTCCTTCCCCCATGCTTCCCCAACCCTCCCTCTCTTACCCACCCCCTGTACCCTCCCCCTCTTATCCACCCCCTGTACCCTCCCCCTCTTATCCACCCCCTGTACCCTCCCCCTCTTATCCACCCCCTGTACCCTCCCCCTCTTATCCACCCCCTGTACCCTCCCCCTCTTATCCACCCCCTGTACCCTCCCCCTCTCCCCCACCACCCCAAGCCCTCCCTCCTCCACCAATCCCCCCGTGCCAGGTCCCCCCAGCTCCCACTCACCCCAGATCCCAAAGGTCCCCCCCAGAAAAGAAGCAGAAGAGAGTCAGTTTCAGGGTGATGTACTCGAACATAGATGGGATCACAAGCAAGACAAGTGAACTAAGGGAAAGAGCACAAGAAGTTAACCCAGATGTAATCGGACTCACTGAAACAAAACTCTCTGGAATCATAACGAATGCCATGTTTCTCCAGGAGTATACAGTAATAAGGAAAGAGAGGGAAGGTAGGGGAGGAGGCGGAGTGGCCCTACTCATGAGAAGGGAATGGAGTTTTAAGGAGATGGCCATCCCGGGCTGTGAGGAGTTCAGAGACTACATAGCAGGCACCATAACAATGGGAGGACCAAGAATAGTAGTAGCAGTAATATACAACCCTCCACCAAATGACAGGAGACCCAGTCAAGAGTATGAAAACAACAACAAGGCAGTTAACACTATAATTGAGAGGGCAGCCTCTGCTGCCTGTAGAAATAGATCCCACCTGCTCATCATGGGCGACTTCAATCACAGAAAGATTGACTGGGAGAACAAGGAACCGCATGGAGGCGAGGATACGTGGAGAGTCAAACTATTGGAGGTGGTGACAAGCAACTTTTTAACCCAGCATGTCGGAGAACCCACAAGGATGAGAGGCAATGACGAACCAGCGAGACTCGACCTAGTCTTCACTCTGAACGACTCCGACATAAGAGAAATCGGTTTTGAGGACCCAGTAGGAATGAGCGACCACAGTGTATTGGTGTTTGAGTACTTGATTGAAGAAGGGTTATTGAACTCGAGGAGGGATACCGAAACCAAAAGGTTAACATACCGAAAGGGAAACTATGAGGGGATAAGAAAATTCCTAACAGATATAGCATGGGAAACAGAGCTCAGGGGAAAGACGGCCCAAGATATGATGGATTACATCACGCAGAAGTGCAAGGACGCAGCAAACAAGTTTGTCCCAGTCCAAAAGGAAAACAGAGAAATGAAGATGAGAAACCCATGGTTTAATCAAAGATGTAGGCTAGCTAAGCAGCAAAGTAAAAGGGCATGGAGAAACTATAGGAATAACAGGACACTGGAGAGCAGAGAAAGATACCAGAATGCCAGGAATGAATATGTCAGGATGAGAAGAGAGGCAGAAAGACAATACGAAAATGACATCGCAAGCAAGGCAAAGACTCAGCCTAAATTGTTGCATAGCCACATTAGGAGAAAAACAACAGTAAAGGAACAGGTTATGAGATTAAGGATAGGGGCGGAAGGATTCACTACAAATGACAAGGAAGTGTGTGAGGAATTGAATAAGAAATTCCAGGAGGTCTTCACCTTAGAGCAAGGAGAAATTCCAGAGGTAAGTGAGGGAATAGCTAACCAGGAACCACTGGAAGAGTTTGAGATTACCAGTGGGGAAGTAAGGAAGTGTTTACTAGAGTTGGACGTGACGAAGGCTATAGGCCAGATAGAATCTCCCCTTGGGTTCTAAAGGAAGGAGCAAGAGAACTGAGCCTACCACTCTCCATAGTGTATAACAAATCACTGGCAACAGGGGAACTGCCAGATATTTGGAAAGCAGCTAACGTAGACCCGATATACAAGAAAGGGGATAGACAGGAGGCACTGAACTACAGGCCAGTGTCCCTAACCTGCATACCATGCAAGCTGATGGAGAAGATTGTGCGAAAAAAACTAGTGGAGCATCTGGAGCGAAGGAACTTTGTAACACAACATCAACATGGGTTCAGGGATGGCAGGTCCTGCCTCACAGGGTTACTTGAATTCTACGACCAGGCAACAAAAATAAGGCAAGAAAGAGAAGGGTGGGCAGACTGCATATTTTTGGATTGTCAGAAAGCCTTTGATACAGTGCCACACAAGAGGCTAGTGCGAAAGTTGGAGATGCAGGCTGGAGTAAGAGAGGGAAGGTACTCCGGTGGATAGAGGAGTACCTAAGCAACAGGAGACAACGAGTCTGTGTGAGGGGTGAGGTCTCAGATTGGCGAGACGTCACAAGTGGAGTCCCGCAGGGGTCAGTCCTTGGACCTATACTGTTTCTGGTATATGTAAATGATCTCCCAGAGGGTATAGATTCGTTCCTCTCAATGTTTGCCGACGATGCAAAAATTATGAGGAGGATTGAAACAGAGGATGATAGTAGGAGGCTACAAGATGACCTGGATAGACTGAGTGAATGGTCCAACAAATAGCTGTTGAAGTTCAACCCGAGTAAATGCAAAGTAATGAAACTAGGCAGTGGAAACAGGAGGCCAGGCACAGGATACAGAATAGGAGATGAAGTACTTAATGAAACAGACAGAGAGAAAGATCTAGGAGTTGATATCACACCAAACCTGTCTCCTGAAGCCCACATAAAGAGAATAACGTCTGCGGCATATACGAGGCTGCCTAACATCAGAACGGCGTTCAGGAACCTGTGTAAGGAATCATTCAGAATCTTGTACACCACATATGTAAGACCAATCCTGGAGTATGCGGCCCCAGCATGGAGCCCGTACCTTGTCAAGCACAAGACGAAGCTGGAAAAAGTCCAAAGGTATGCTACTAGACTAGTCCCAGAACTAAGAGGCATGAGTTATGAGGAAAGGCTGCGGGAAATGCACCTTACGACACTGGAAGACAGAAGAGTAAGGGGGGACATGATCACAACCTACAAAATCCTCAGGGGAATCGACCGGGTAAACAAGGATGAGCTATTCAACACTGGTGGGACGCGAACAAGGGGGCACAGGTGGAAGCTGAGTACCCAAATGAGCCACAGAGACGTTAGAAAGAACTTTTTCAGTGTCAGAGTAGTTAGTAAATGGAATGCATTAGGAAGTGATGTGGTGGAGGCTGACTCCATACACAGTTTCAAATGTAGATATGATAGAGCCCAATAGGCTCAGGAATCTGTACACCAGTTGATTGACGGTTGAGAGGCGGGACCAAAGATCCAGAGCTCAACCCCCGCAAGCACAATTAGGTGAGTACAATTAGGTGAGTACACACACACACACACACATAGGGGACCAAAGGCACAGTACACAATGAAGGGAATCTGCCTACCTGTGATGATTCGAGAAAGAGACCTGGGAGTGGACGTAACACCTAATCTATCTCCTGAGGCACATAAAAAGGGGGCATTAGGTTCCAAAAATGCAATAAATGAAAACTCGTTCGATTTCAATAAAACTTTTTTGACAAGTTCTATATGAAAAGTGTTTCATCTGGTCCACGTTTCAGAATCGTTGCATAAATAGGAAGGGAGAAAAAAAATATTGAAGTAGTGAAAATTATGCCAAAATGGTCAAAATCGATTATCACTCAAAAGTGTCAACTGAAATCATAGCTATGACTCTTTGCTATCACAATGGCATATACTAAACAAATATTATAATTAGTTTAATTGGAAAAAAAATTAAGAAAAAAAAAGTATTTTTTTTTTCAATTTTTTTCATTTTTTTTCGGGCGATTTGCATCACACTTACAAACCTGACTGTACGTAAGCCTATCTGTAAGGATGGCAATTTTGGAGAAAATTGGTTGATGTCAACCTCAGCCACAGATTTTAGAACCTTAGACTTTATTCTTTTCTTTTTTTTAATTGACACAAACGTATACAAAACTAATTCATTTTTTATTCAATTTACATGAAACTTACAAAGTATATGTGGAGGGCATGTCTCTACATTTGCTTGTTTTCATTTTTCTTTAAGTTCATTTATTGATTTTATAATAGCAATAAACATGCCATATTTGCATAATTTTTGGTGGGAACTTTGAACATTTGTATTAGGAAAACTAAAGATGTTTTGGAAATTCTACAACATGCAATCCTTTATTATATGCTAATGTGTCAGAAAATTGTCACAGAATAATTATATCTGAAACGTGTGTTCTGAAGTGTAGACTTGAAAATGTGTAAAAACGTTGAAAACAAAAAAATCTCCCTTTCTATTTTCGCTGCAGTACTGAAACTTGGGACAATTTCAGCACTTTTCATATATAACTAGTCAAATAATATTGGTTGACATTGAACAACTTTTCCAACTCCAACCTAATGCCCCCTAAATAGGATAACGACAGCAGCGTACTCTTGTTCTTGTTCTTACTCTCATGGTGGGTAGAGTGAATAGTTCCGTAATTTGAGTATTCATGGTAGGTTGTTCTACTTTTATGTGGATTGTTTCAAGAATTTGTAGTCTTCTTACATCTTGGGTTTTGTCTATTATACAAGTGTTTTTATTCAACATTTCTCTTGTTAGGGTGATGTCATGGGCTTATCTCTTCTGATTTCTGGAGGCACCGGATTTATTCACTCTACCCACAATGAGAGTAAGAACAAGACCAGAACGTCAAGATGCCAACACAGAAGACACTGCTCAACAAACAGAGCCCACTACGCTTGATTAACCTTTGTTTGTACCCTATTTAACCTTCTGATCCACAGCTTCTTTTCTCCTTCATGTCTACCCAATGTACACGCTTTGTTTACACTTGACCCCATTATTCGATCCTTTTGTATTCACCTGACCCGCTATTAGTATAAAATATAATGTTCTGTGTTGTAACATCACTTGAGAATGAACCATGTAGGTTCGAAACGTCGTGCGATTTTATAATGAGTGTAATCGATTTTTCAGATATTCAATTTTTTTTTTTCACCTTGAAAACGAACATGACTTTTGGTGAACTCCTCTTCCAGCTGAACCCTGATGCAAGAGCATTAGTAAGAGGGATAGAAGCCCTAAATCAGAAAATAGTATATACGGAATATGCTGTCATATATATATATATATATATATATATATATATATATATATATATATATATATATATATATATATATATATATATATATATATATATATATATATATATATATATATATATATATATATATATATATATATATATATATATATATAAAAGCAAGGATGGAGGTGCTGGTCAGTGTATCTACACGTTGTATGTTCCAGCGCCTTACACGCTCTCGCCTTAAAGAATTGCAAAATAATTATCTTTACACAGGTTATCAAAGGTTATTATTCCCTGGCTTGGTAATGGTGTGTGGTGGTGCCTCTCACCGCATTACTCACCGTGATGGAGTGCCGCGCTCAACAATATATTAAAGGCCAACTCGAACCGCAAATGTCGACACAAAATTCGACTCAAAGCTTTTAGGCTAGAAAGTTTGTTATGGCCATTTAAAAAAAAATTTAAGGACTCCTTTCTCTTGTTGTCTGTTTGGAAATAGGGTTGGATTTTGATATCAAAATGTGTAGTATTATTTTGGGGGATTTAGCCTCCTCTAATAATTGGGGCAAGATTATATATGGTGTGTAATTACTCGAGGTGTGTGGGAGATTTAGATTAGCTTTAGAGCGGAGATGAGCAACAAGATCTTGTTAATATATGATCACTCTGACTTTTGTCTTCTTGCTTCTTATCCACCGGCCACCCGTCCACTGACCCCCTTCCCCCCGCATCTCACCCACTGGCCACCCACACACTCACCCAGCCACAGGACCCGGCCAGCCACAGGACCCGACCAGTCACAGGAACACACCAGCCACAGGACCCAGCTAGCCAAAGGATCCGGCCAGCCAAAGGACCCGGCCAGCCACAGGACCCGGATAGCTACAGGACCCGACCAACCACAGGACCCGGCCAGCCACAGGACCCGGCCAGCCACTGGACCCGGCTAGCCACAGGACCCGGCCAGCCACAGGACCTGGACAGCCTCGGAACCAGGCCAGTCACAGGACCCGGCCAGCCACAGGTCCCGGCCAGCCACAGGTCCCGGCCAGTCACAGGACCCGGACAGCCACAGGACCTGACCAGCCACAGGACCAGGCCAGCCACAGGACCCGGCCAGCCACAGGACCCGGCCATCCACACACCGACAGCTTAACCCATCCTGCATCTTATAGTCTGTTTCCTTTGGTTCTTGTGCGCGTCCCACACACACAGGATACAGTGGTGGTTATGGCCCTGCCTTGCTATAAACAACAAACGAGGACGTTCGAGCAACTTAAGGCAGCGAGTGACCATCAATCAACCTCTTCACAAAGTTCTATGACTGGGAACTACTCCATGGTATCATTAGAGACAAGTCTTCAGTGTGTCAACTGTGTCATAAGGTAACGTGTCATAAATACTGATGACGGTTCTAATACGTCATGAGCAGGAGGACATTTTAGGAATACTGCTCAGCTGTCAGTGTCGAGGTGGTCTCGGGGGAGAACGGAAAAACATACCCGGGCTAAGCCCTCTAGTGAGGGTCTATAATCGTACGCACATATGACCATAAATAACAGTACTTGCTTAAGTGTTCGAATAAAATAAGACATATATTCGTAGGAGAGGAGAACAGTGGTCTAGACAGACTATGAGTACTCGTGTATCTAGACTTATATAATCCATATTTTTATTTTAGTAACGTTGTATTATATCGTTACAAAAATGTTTAGTAAAAGAGAAAATACATCACTTCCCACAAAAGTTGGGTTAATCAATTTCATGATTACTTTTGCGATGGAGGACACGAGACGGAGACCGGCGTTAGTGAAATGTGGATGGCATTCCTCGCAGAGTTGAACGCGTGAGTGTGATGGGGATTTTTTAGCATCACCTAGTTAGCTTTTCTGACACACTGTACTCCACTTCATATAGTCTAGGGTAGCTGCACTAATGCAGATGTACCTCATGTATTAATAAAAAAAAATCGTGAGCAGAGTTGCTATAATGTGACGGGAGTGGCTCGAATGCAGTATAAGCTATATTACGTGCGTGCTTAGAATGTCTTATATGGAGGATGGAGAGAGGAAGAAAGGGAGGAGGAGGGAGGGATACAAAGAGAGGGAGGAGGAGGGAGGGATATAAAGAGAGGGAGGAGGAGTGAGGGATATATAGAGAGGGAGGAGGAGGGAGGGATATAAAGAGAGGGAGGAGGAGGGAGGGATATATAGAGAGGGAGGAGGAGGGAGGGATATAAAGAGAGTGAGGAGGAGGGAGGGCTATATAGAGAGGGAGGAGGAGGGAGGGATACAAAGAGAGGGAGGAGGAGGGAGGGATATAAAGAGAGGGAGGAGGAGGAGGGAGGGATATATAGAGAGGGAGGAGGAGGGAGGGATATAAAGAGAGGGAGGAGGAGGGAGGGCTATATAGAGAGGGAGGAGGAGGGAGGGATACAAAGAGAGGGAGGAGGAGGGAGGGATATAAAGAGAGGGAGGAGGAGGAGGGAGGGAAATATAGAGAGGGAGGAGGAGGGAGGGATATAAAGAGAGGAAGGAGGAGGGAGGGATATATAGAGAGGGAGGAGGAGGGAGCGATATAAAGAGAGGGAGGAGGAGGCAGGAATATATAGAGAGGGAGGAGGAGGGAGGGATATAAAGAGAGGGAGGAGGAGGAGGGAGGGATACATAGAGAGGGGGAGGAGGGGAAGGATATAAAGAGAGGGAGGAGGAGGGAAGGATATATAGAGAGGGATACATAGAGAGGGAGGATGAGGTAGGGATATATAGAGAGGGAGGAGGAGGGAGGGATACAAAGAGAGGGAGGAGGAGGTAGGGATATATAGAGGGCCGCATCTTGAAGTTAAAATGGAAGTCACTGTGAGATGGAGGAGGCAAGAAAGAGTCTGTCAGCTTAGAAGATGACACCTGTCAGCGACATCTTAGCGTGGAAGATGACGGCAGGTTCTGTTCGCACGGGAATAATTAATATTCTTTCATCATTTTTATATTGCATATTCTACACTCTCTTATGTACCTTTTCAATGTTTGATTTTCGTTGTTGTTGGTTGAGTGTGTGTGTACGAGGCTTGCGGTGCTCAGCTTGAGAACGCTGCAAGGTAAAGCAATGTGCAAATTCCATTATCGCGAGACCATTCTTTAGGTGAATGTAGAACCAGTATCGTACCCAGCGCCACCTGCCGCTGGCTGCAATGTGGAGGATAAGAGTGATACTGCTTATTAAATGGACCGATTAATTCGATATTAATACGAGCGGATATAAAACGACAATTCCTTATAGCTTTTGAGCAGCGCCAGGTCTCGAACGATCAGCTATATGCGTCAAAATATTCCTAAATATTGTTTGAAAACAATAAAGGCTCTTGGATAAGCTTTGTTGTTCGTCCCAAGCAGCAGTTCAGAGGACGTCCAATATTACTACATAACCATAACACCTTCACCTAACTTCTGGAAAGAGGCTAATTCCGGAGTGCTCGCAGGATACGTCCCATGGAAGGGGCATGGAACCTGAGCCTTACCTCAGCCGTCACGCTCGCTAGACCTGACGGCTGAGGTGAGGCTCTGCACTCTGCTGTAAGGACTCGCTCTTCTTAGGCAAGTCTCGGGACAAACTCCTCTGGCGAAAGGTCCCGTGGCATTAGCGACAAAGTTGCCAGCTGGACATAAATCAATACTAATGTCACATGTTATAATGCAACACACACACGCACACACACACTTCAGGGGTCTGGTAGCTGAGCGGACAGCGCGCAGGACTCGAAATTCTGTGACCCGGGTTCGATTCCCGGTGCAGACACAATCAAATGGGCAAAGTTTCTTTCCACCCTGAATGCCTCTGTTACCTAGTAGTAAATAGGTTCCCGGGAGTTAGACACCTGTGACGGAGCTGCTTCCTGGGTGTGTGTGTGGGGGGAGGGGATAAGTTAGTAGTTATTAACAGTTGACTGACAGTTGAGAGGCGGGCCGAAAGAGCAAAGCTTGACCAGTGCAAGCACAACTAGGTGAATACACACACACCCAGGAAGCTACCCGAAGAAGCTGTCTAATATCCACGTACCTATTTATTGCTAGGTGAACAGGAACATCAGTAGAAAGAAACTCCGTCCATTTGTTTCTGCCTCGGCTGGGAATCGAACTAAGGGCCTTAGGACTACGACCCCCGAGCGCTGGTGAGTGTGTGTGTGTATGTGTGTGTGTGTGTGTGTGTGTACTCACCTATTTGTACTCACCTATTTGTGCTCTCGGGGGTTGAGCTTTGGCTCTTTGGTCCCGCCTCTCAACTGTCAATCAACTGGTGTACAGATTCCTGAGCCTACTGGGCTCTATCATATCCACATTTAAAACTGTGTATGGAGTCAGCCTCCACCACATCACTGCCTAATGCATTCCATCCGTTAACTACTCTGACACTGAAAAAGTTCCTTCTAACGTCTCTGTGGCTCATGTGGGTACTCAGTTTCCACCTGTGTCCCCTTGTTCGCGTCCCACCAGTGTTGAATAGTTCATCCTTGTTTACCCGGTCGATTCCTCTGAGGATTTTGTAGGTTGTGATCATGTCTCCCCTTACTCTTCTGTCTTCCAGTGTCGTAAGGTGCATTTCCCGCAGCCTTTCCTCGTAACTCATGCCTCTTAGTTCTGGAACTAGTCTAGTGGCATACCTTTGGACTTTTTCCAGCTTCGTCTTGTGCTTGACAAGGTACGGGCTCCATGCTGGGGCCGCATACTCCAGGATTGGTCTTACATATGTGGTGTACAAGAATCTGAATGATTCCTTACACAGGTTCCTGAACGCTGTTCTGATGTTAGCCAGCCTCGCATATGCCGCAGACGTTATTCTTTTTATGTGAGCTTCAGGAGACAGGTTTGGTGTGATATCAACTCCTAGATCTTTCCCTCTGTTCGTTTCATTAAGTACTTCATCTCCTATTCTGTATCCTGTGTCTGGCCTCCTATTTCCACTGCCTAGTTTCATTACTTTGCATTTACTCGGGTTGAACTTCAATAGCCATTTGTTGGACCATTCACTCAGTCTGTCTAGGTCATCTTGTAGCCTCCTACTATCGTCCTCAGTTTCAATCCTCCTCATAATTTTTGCATCATCGGCAAACATTGAGAGAAACGATTCTATACCATCTGGGAGATCATTTACATATATCAGAAACAGTATAGGTCCAAGGACTGACCCCTGCGGGACTGACCCCTGTGTGTGTGTGTTTGTGTGTGTGTGTGTGTGTGTATGTGTGTGTGTGTGTGTGTGTGTCTGTGTGTGTGTGTGTGTGTGTGTGTGTGTGTGTGTGTGTGTGTGTGTGTGTGTGTGTGTGTGTGTGTGTGTGTGTGTGTGTGTGTGTGTGTGTGTGTGTGCATTTGTTTGTGTTAGAGAAATATTTGCAGCACATATGATATAAAAAAATAGGTCAGAAGTCAGTATATTAGACAATCGATGGTTAAAAAGGCGGGGTCCAAGAGCTAACAACTCGATCCTACATGCACAAATAGTTAATAAACATAGGAAACAGAGAGAGAAGACATTCCGCAGCCATACAGAGACTGGGGAGAGGTGTGTATACATGGTGTATGAGCGGACGAGCAACCCGTTCTCCTAAAAATAACGTCACTTTTGGCTCGTATGCGCGCTATGGCTAAATTTAGACGTAATTTGAAATGAAATCGACTCACAAAAGTGACGTACTGTCCCGTTTTCTGTTTGTGGCGTCCGGCTTATTCGGTTAGGTTAGGAGAGGAAACTTTCAATTAACGTTTTGAAACTTTATGAGAATTTCCTGCCCACCTAACCTATCAGAGGACCCTTAACTTACTGTTGTTGAAAAAAAAATCCCAAATTTATTTTCATTTTTTTTTTCATTTGCAAATAACGTCCACTTTCGGCCATACGGGCAAACGGCCAAAAGCGACGTTATTTTTAAGAGGACAGGTTGCCGAGAACTGTTGGCCTGGGTGAGTATGTCTCCTATAATACACGGAGGAGTTTGTAGTTTGGTCTGCCTCGCCTCCCACTTACTGTTTTTCCTTTTGCTGTCTCTCCTTCCATTCCCTCTTCGGTCAATACCACTCTCCCCGCTTCTCTCTTCCCCACAACTCTTCATATTCCACCGTCACTCTCTTCCTTTCTTTCCTCCCCTTAATCCTCTCCTTTCCACCTTAAACTTCTTGCCTCCTTCATCTCTGTAGGCGATTACTTGTCAGTAAGCCGTAAAACCTTCGTCTTTGAACCTCCACTTGCTGTTGAAGTGCCATTGCACAATTAACGCAAGTTGCAACACCTGCACATTCAACAGTAAACACAGCAATGTCCTGTTCAATTCATGTATGATGGTATAATGTTGTCCAGACGCGGTATGAGTCAGATACACACAGACCTCCTTAATTATTACTAGTGTGATAGTGAACATGGTGACAGCGATGATGTAGTTGATGGTTAAAATAAACACAGGAATGATCATCGATCCCGTCATCAACGTGGACACCATGGGTCATCAATCACCTTCAATCATCAAATCATTGCCACTACTCACACCACCACTTATCAATCTTCAGCAATAAGTCGCCACAGTTATTAAATAATCAACAACAATTTCTTATTTGCTCTCTCCCTTATTTCATTTCTTTCATCGTGCATTATCATATTCTGTTACTCAATTGCACTTGTTCCTCTCTATCTCCTTGGCTTCAGATACTGATAAATTTAATAACTATTTGTGACGAAAACAATAATTTTATATAGAATATATATTATACACTGTAGGCTTGAATCGTAGTCTCCCATTGTCGAAATACCTACCTTCTCTAGGATAAAGATCCTTTCTCACAACAGTCGCCTAACTCCCGTGTGTCTAAAGTATATTTGAGGTTAGCCAATAAGCCCTGGTGGTGGACTTAATATCCCGGCAGAAGTTGACATTCTTCAAGTCCAACACCCAGTCCATAGCTGTAAACTTGTAGTGGAGTTTGCGTCTTTGTCAAGTTTTTTTGTTTCCTGCGACTCGAGTCGTCTTGGAGAGAGAGAGAGATTGGATAAAACTCAAAAGGGCTTCGAAATCAAGCGTGAAAATATTTGAAATGAGTAGAAATTCGTTTCCTTGGACGATATATATATATATATATATATATATATATATATATATATATATATATATATATATATTTATATATATATATATATATATATATATATATATATATATATATATATATATATATATATATATATATATATATATATATTATTAAATATGACCGAAAAAGTAAGATTAATAATTCTAACACGAATTTTCTCAATCTTTCGTACATTACGCTTCACTGTTGGAGGTAAATAAATAATCACTTCTCCAAAATTCATTTTTATTTCTAGTCTGACGCGACACGGGCGCGTTTCGTAAAACTTATTACATTTTCAAAGACTTCACAAATACACAACTGATTAGAACTTGCGTTTTCCTGATTTTATATCTACATTTGAGTGAGGTGGGAAGGGTGATGTGGCATTAACACAAGACAGAACACTAGGGGATATTAATAGGGTATTAAAAGTATCAACACAAGACAGAACAGAAACAATGGGTATTGAATAGAAGTGTTTGTAGAAAGCCTATTGGTCCATATTTCTTGATGCTTCTATATTGGAGCGGAGTCTTGAGGTGGGTAGAATATAGTTGTGCAATAATTGGCTGTTGATTGCTGGTGTTGACTTCTTGATGTGTAGTGCCTCGCAAACGTCAAGCCGCCTGCTATCGCTGTATCTATCGATGATTTCTGTGTTGTTTACTAGGATTTCTCTGGCGATGGTTTGGTTATGGGAAGAGATTATATGTTCCTTAATGGAGCCCTGTTGCTTATGCATCGTTAAACGCCTAGAAAGAGATGTTGTTGTCTTGCCTATATACTGGGTTTTTTGGAGCTTACAGTCCCCAAGTGGGCATTTGAAGGCATAGACGACGTTAGTCTCTTTTAAAGCGTTCTGTTTTGTGTCTGGAGAGTTTCTCATGAGTAGGCTGGCCGTTTTTCTGGTTTTATAGTAAATCGTCAGTTGTATCCTCTGATTTTTGTCTGTAGGGATAACGTTTCTATTAACAATATCTTTCAGGACCCTTTCCTCCGTTTTATGAGCTGTGGAAAAGAAGTTCCTGTAAAATAGTCTAATAGGGGGTATAGGTGTTGTGTTAGTTGTCTCTTCGGAGGTTGCATGGCTTTTCACCTTCCTTCTTATGATGTCTTCGATGAAACCATTGGAGAAGCCGTTATTGACTAGGACCTGCCTTACCCTACAGAGTTCTTCGTCGACTTGCTTCCATTCTGAGCTGTGGCTGAGAGCACGGTCGACGTATGCGTTAACAACACTCCTCTTGTACCTGTCAGGGCAGTCGCTGTTGGCATTTAGGCACATTCCTATGTTTGTTTCCTTTGTGTAGACTGCAGTGTGGAAACCTCCGCCCTTTTCCATGACTGTTACATCTAGAAAAGGCAGCTTCCCATCCTTTTCCGTCTCGTAAGTGAAACGCAGCACGGAACTCTGCTCAAATGCCTCCTTCAGCTCCTGCAGATGTCTGACATCAGGTACCTGTGTAAAAATGTCGTCAACATACCTGCAGTATATGGCCGGTTTCAAGTTCATGTCGACTAAGACTTTTTGCTCGATGGTACCCATGTAGAAGTTTGCAAACAGGACACCTAGGGGAGAACCCATGGCGACCCCATCTACTTGCTTATACATGTGCCCATCCGGGCTCAAGAAGGGTGCCTCTTTAGTACAAGCTTGGAGTAGTTTCCTCAGAATACTTTCTGGCATGTCAAGAGGAGTACAGGCTGGATCACGATACACTCTGTCGGCTATCATTCCGATTGTCTCGTCCACAGGTACGTTGGTAAACAGCGATTCTACGTCCAACGAGGCTCTTATCCCTGTGGCCCGTGCGCCCCGCAGTAAGTCCACAAATTCCTTTGGAGACTTCAGGCTGAAGGCGCAAGGAACATAAGGAGTCAGCAGGCCGTTGAGTCGCTTCGCCAGTCTGTACGTGGGTGTGGGTATCTGGCTAATGATTGGCCGAAGTGGGTTTCCAGGCTTGTGCGTCTTGACATTTCCATACGCATATCCAGGTTTATATTCCCCAATGATCTTTGGCAGGTGGAGTCCGGATTTCTTGGCGTACACAGTTTCGATCAGTTTGTTGACCTTTGCTTTTAATTCGGCTGTAGTGTCCTTCGTTACCCTTTGGAACTTAGTTTGGTCAGAGAGTATGATGTTCATTTTCGCCAGATATTCGTCTTTTTTAAGAATGACATATATTGGCGACTTGTCACCTCTCCTGACAACTATCTCCTTGTTCTCACGAAGGCTTTTAGCTGCCGCTTTAAGCTCGGGGGACAGTATGGTGCTTCTGTAGTTGCCTCGATTCTTTCCTCCTTCTGCAATAAGTTCTGCTTGTAAGGTATCTTTGGTAGTGACCTTCTTTTGTGTCTCGAGGTCGAATATGTCGTCCAACAGAATTTCCAACTATACTTTCCGGGCCATTTCACTTGGTCTGGACATAACATGACAGTTTATGCCCAGATTTAGGAGAGTGACTTGGTCCTCAGTGAGGTTAATTCCTGCAAGGTTCAGGAAGCCATCTCTTGGTCGTGGAATTGCCATAGGTCCTCCATATAATGTTGTTAGTTTCTTGATAATCCTTGTTTCAGTGCTGAGGTGATGTTGGTCTGTGAGGATGTCGAGGTGTTGTTCAATGCGGGTACGGATACTATGGTCGATGTTGCTATTTCTCCACTCGTTTGTAGCATGAAGTAGTTGCGTTTTGTTGTCTTTGATTTCATTCTCTGCCTTGTATATCTGATCACGAATCAGATCCTGGCGATATTTTATCGTGAAGGCTTGATTCCTTGCTGCTGGGTCGTGCACTTTAACATTAGTATATTTTGGTAGCAGTCTTTCCTGTAGACATATATTATTAAATATGACCGAAAAAGTAAGATTAATAATTCTAACACGAATTTTCTCAATCTTTCGTACATTACGCTTCACTGTTGGAGGTAAATCAAAAATCACTTCTCCAAAATTCATTTTTATTTCCAGTCTGACGCGACACGGGCGCGTTTCGTAAAACTTATTACATTTTCAAAGACTTCACAAATACACAACTGATTAGAACTTGCGTTTCCCTGATTTTATATCTACATTTGAGTGAGGTGGGAAGGGTGATGTGGCATTAACACAAGACAGAACACTAGGGGATATTAATAGGGTATTAAAAGTATCAACACAAGACAGAACAGAAACAATGGGTATTGAATAGAAGTGTTTGTAGAAAGCCTATTGGTCCATATTTCTTGATGCTTCTATATTGGAGCGGAGTCTTGAGGTGGGTAGAATATAGTTGTGCAATAATTGGCTGTTGATTGCTGGTGTTGACTTCTTGATGTGTAGTGCCTCGCAAACGTCAAGCCGCCTGCTATCGCTGTATCTATCGATGATTTCTGTGTTGTTTACTGTTACGTACTCCTAGCAGAATACGTATATAAATTTAAAATAAATATTATTTTATTTTATCATTGCATGTATATGTACACACATTGTGTTTTTTTGTAAATTGTCGTATGGTGTGGCAGCGTCAGTGGACAGGAGCGCGGTTGCCTTTGCACAAGTCTATTACCTGATTGATACGGGAAAGCTGGACCTGTTCAGTTTGAGAGTTCCAGATGTCACTTTTATTTAGTTAGGAATTGTTCATATACTATAATTAAACAGGTGTCATTATACTTATATATTTTGTAAGTAACTATTATATGTAACTTGCAGTCTTATGTGTTTTGAGAACAAGTGGTTGTTCAATTAGTTTAAAATATTAAAAAGTCCTTAGTTTCCATCCCTCATCCTGGGATGAGGCAGACGGGAGGTGAGAATGTGGGTGGCGACAGAGCGAGAGTTCAGTAGCTGATACGGGACCAGGAGAGTAACATGTCGGAGATAAGTCTGTTATATTTTTGTTGTGCCATAGTTACTATTATATATTACGTGCCATGACAATACTTTCATATATTCTATAAGTTAACTTTACCATCTGTGTTTTTATATTATACTGTCTTGAATATATGTATATAAATTTGTGTATCTATTCTTCAGTCCTAAACGAAGATTGTTAATTTTGTGCTCATTACTTATCAAGGGGTTATACTGGTGATTCGCTATTGAGAACAGCAGTTGTGTCGTATCCCTAGACGTAATTAAAGTTTGGCTGCTGTAGAGTCACGAGCCTTAACGTACGATAGGTAACAAAGAGTTATGGGGGCCTGTGCCGGGAAATATTGTTTCCACTTTAACTTAACTATGCTAATCTAACCTTGCCTTCCTAGGTACCAGTGTGTCAAGTCTCTGTGTGTTTCTTAAGAACTATTCCATGTGCCAAGCAAGCCTTCCTGTGTGTCAAGTAACAACGTTTCACGATTTTGAGGTAAGTCATCCTATATATTTTGTTTGTGCAGTGAGGCCAAGCGAATTTTCAGTGTGGTGACAATTTTACAGTGAAGTGTAGTGCAGTGCCATTGTTTTAATTATTTTTGTGAATCAAGTGCCAAGTGTTAGTAACGATGGAGGAGAAAGTTGCAGCGTTGGTGGCTCACCCAGACTTTGAAGGGATTCAGAATCTTAAAAAGACTGAGTTAATACAAATGGCAAATCAGTTGGATTTGACCGCCAGCAATAGAATGGTTAAAGCCCAAATATTGAAAGTCATTGTGACGCATTTTGTTGAGAATGGGGAGTTAGAGGAAGAAATTCTAGAAGAGTTAAGAGAGGAGTCGAGTGATCAGATGACGTTAAAGCGTCTTGAGTTAGAAGCGCAAATAGCCAATGCTAAGCTTGAAGCTCAAAAGGAACAGAAAATATTAGAGGCGGAAGTTCAGCAAAGGGAGCTTGAGACTAGGCGTTTAGAAATTGCGGCACAGTTGCAAATAGAAGCCACAAAGAAGCAACAATTAGAGATTCAACAACAAATGGCTGACACTAACTTCAGGCTTGAATCACAGCGTATGGCAGCTGGGCATGGAAATACTAGTAATGTTTCAACAAATAGTGATAATAATCCCATCAGGATGAATAAGTATATAGAGTTGCCCAAGTTCAATGAGGAAGATCCTGAGGTTTTCTTTGCACATTTTTATAAAATTGCCATCAGTATGAACTGGCCAAGGGATCAGTGGGTAGCCATTATGCAGTCTCAATTTAAGGGGCGTAGTCAGGAGGTTTTTACATCCCTACCTGACGCTCATAGTTTTGATTATGACTTTGTAAAGAAAAGCATCCTCAATGCGTACCAGTTAAATCCAGAGGCACACAGGCAAAAGTTCAGAAACCTAAGGAGAATCAGGGATCAGACAATAGCAGATTTTACTCGTCAGAAGACGAATTTTTGCAACAGATGGTTAAAGTCACTTGCAGTCACTGATTTTGATGCTCTAAAGAATCTTCTTATAATGGAGGAAGTATTGTCATGTCTCCCAGACCAGTTGTCTACTTTTATGGCAGAACAAAAGAATGTAACAGATATTGATGAGCTGTCAAAGCTCGCGGATGAGCATGAGTTGCTGACTAAGGCCCCGTTTACGGCCACTTCACCTAAGTCTAGTCGTAGAGTAAATTATAATGCTCACCGAACTCCTTATCAGAATCCATCCAGTCCTAGTACTCCAGTTACTCCCATGAGCTCTTCTCTTACAAAACCTAACCCTGCTACTTCACTGTCAGGAATGTCAAATAATAATAAGGTTATTTCTAAACCTACAGTTGGTTCTACCAGTGTGTCCACTGTAAGGTCCTGTTCCCATTGTAAGAGAAAAGGCCATGGAATTCATTCATGTTTTATATTGCACCCTGAGTTACGACCAACTGGTCTCATTTATTGCAGAGGTGTGCAAAATAAACTTACTAATAAACATGTAACTGTAAACCCCAATTGGGTGAAACAGTATTCACCATATATGTCTTCAGGTGAAGTCTTGTGTATTAATGGAAAGTGGAAGCCAGTGGTTATTCTTCGTGATACAGGTGCTTCCCAAACCATAATTTCATCCAGTATTCTTTCTGATGTTGAAAAGAGAGAGACAGGAAAGTTTGTTGTTCTTCAGAGTGTTGCAGGATGTAAAACTGTACCTCTAATAGACATTAATTTCAGATCCACCATTACACCACGTTTATGCACTGTGGGTGTTAGTACACAGTTGCCCATCCCAGGTGTGGATGTTATATTGGGTAATGATGTGGCCATAAATCATGTTGTGGGTGAGAATGATCCCCGTTTGTGTAAACAGCCCGTTGCAGACCATGTTTATTCTGCCTGTGCTGAAGTTAGTTCTATGAATGAACCTGTTGTAGAAGATGGTTTTGTCCCTTCTACCTGTGCTGATGTCAGTACTACTATAAATCCAGTTGTCAGTTCTGATGTTGTTACTCAAGCATTTGTTCCAGTAACCAGTACCCCTTCAGTGGAGAAGTGGAATGTGGTTGTTCCAGATTCCTGTGTGGCCGATTTAGTTGTTGAGAGTAAGCCTGATACTATGACTCTGCTTTATTCCAATAAATTGGGAAAGGATGTCCATGTACCATTGTCTTGCCCGCTCACTACGAACGTTGTGCCAGGAGTTGAGAGAAACTTAAAAGCCACGACACTGTATTCCAGCCAAGTGAATGGTTTAGGACAAGATGTCGGGTTGGCAGAAGTATTCCCGCTCACTCCAAGTTTAGAATCAGTTGTCGAGAGTAAGTCCGTTGTAGAGGCCCCGCCTCACCCTAGTCAAGGTGATATAATAGGGGAGGAGGTCAAACTACCTGTTACTTGCCCGCTCGCTTCATATTCCCTTCATTTATGTGCTTTGAGTAGAACTGACCCTAAGATTTCAGAGAGAAGCAAGGAGACAGTCTGTACTGTAGATCCAGTTTTGGAGAGTGTGGGAAAGCAGCCAGAGGATCAGCTTCTGTTGAGTAGATGGAGACCCATTGAGCCTCCCTCTTCAGTTGTCTGTGAGGATGTGACCCAGCTTGGTAGTGATATTATTGATTGTGAGCAGACAGTACTCCAAGCAGCTCCAGAAGTCATGGGAGGAAATTTTGGTAAAATCATTAAGAGTGGTAAAGTAGCATTTGGATCTAAGTTGCGGAGTTGTGTAAATTGTCGTATGGTGTGGCAGCGTCAGTGGACAGGAGCGCGGTTGCCTTTGCACAAGTCTATTACCTGATTGATACGGGAAAGCTGGACCTGTTCAGTTTGAGAGTTCCAGATGTCACTTTTATTTAGTTAGGAATTGTTCATATACTATAATTAAACAGGTGTCATTATACTTATATATTTTGTAAGTAACTATTATATGTAACTTGCAGTCTTATGTGTTTTGAGAACAAGTGGTTGTTCAATTAGTTTAAAATATTAAAAAGTCCTTAGTTTCCATCCCTCATCCTGGGATGAGGCAGACGGGAGGTGAGAATGTGGGTGGCGACAGAGCGAGAGTTCAGTAGCTGATACGGGACCAGGAGAGTAACATGTCGGAGATAAGTCTGTTATATTTTTGTTGTGCCATAGTTACTATTATATATTACGTGCCATGACAATACTTTCATATATTCTATAAGTTAACTTTACCATCTGTGTTTTTATATTATACTGTCTTGAATATATGTATATAAATTTGTATATCTATTCTTCAGTCCTAAACGAAGATTGTTAATTTTGTGCTCATTACTTATCAAGGGGTTATACTGGTGATTCGCTATTGAGAACAGCAGTTGTGTCGTATCCCTAGACGTAATTAAAGTTTGGCTGCTGTAGAGTCACGAGCCTTAACGTACGATAGGTAACATTTACTAGGATTTCTCTGGCGATGGTTTGGTTATGGGAAGAGATTATATGTTCCTTAATGGAGCCCTGTTGCTTATGCATCGTTAAACGCCTAGAAAGAGATGTTGTTGTCTTGCCTATATACTGGGTTTTTTGGAGCTTACAGTCCCCAAGTGGGCATTTGAAGGCATAGACGACGTTAGTCTCTTTTAAAGCGTTCTGTTTTGTGTCTGGAGAGTTTCTCATGAGTAGGCTGGCCGTTTTTCTGGTTTTATAGTAAATCGTCAGTTGTATCCTCTGATTTTTGTCTGTAGGGATAACGTTTCTACGCTTTCTACGCTAAGAACGCTTTAAAAGAGACTAACGTCGTCTATGCCTTCAAATGCCCACTTGGGGACTGTAAGCTCCAAAAAACCCAGTATATAGGCAAGACAACAACATCTCTTTCTAGGCGTTTAACGATGCATAAGCAACAGGGCTCCATTAAGGAACATATAATCTCTTCCCATAACCAAACCATCGCCAGAGAAATCCTAGTAAACAACACAGAAATCATCGATAGATACAGCGATAGCAGGCGGCTTGACGTTTGCGAGGCACTACACATCAAGAAGTCAACACCAGCAATCAACAGCCAATTATTGCACAACTATATTCTACCCACCTCAAGACTCCGCTCCAATATAGAAGCATCAAGAAATATGGACCAATAGGCTTTCTACAAACACTTCTATTCAATACCCATTGTTTCTGTTCTGTCTTGTGTTGATACTTTTAATACCCTATTAATATCCCCTAGTATTCTGTCTTGTGTTAATGCCACATCACCCTTCCCACCTCACTCAAATGTAGATATAAAATCAGGGAAACGCAAGTTCTAATCAGTTGTGTATTTGTGAAGTCTTTGAAAATGTAATAAGTTTTACGAAACGCGCCCGTGTCGCGTCAGACTAGAAATAAAAATGAATTTTGGAGAAGTGATTTTTGATTTACCTCCAACAGTGAAGCGTAATGTACGAAAGATTGAGAAAATTCGTGTTAGAATTATTAATCTTACTTTTTCGGTCATATTTAATAATATATGTCTACAGGAAAGACTGCAACCAAAATATACTAATATATATATATATATATATATATATATTGGTGTATACTGGCAGCAGGTTTTCTTTCAAACATGTTTCATTGAATATGACCGCATATTCTGTATTTATTATTTTCTGGTTTAGGGCTTCTATCCCTCTAACTATTTTCTTAGCATCAGGGCTTAATTGGAATAGGAGTTCTCCAAAACTCATTTTCGTACTTTTAAGGTGAAGAAAAGAAGTGATTTACTATAGAGTGTATTACACTTATTTGTATAATTTTGCACGACGTTTCGAACCTCCATGGTTCATTCTCAAGTGAACAGATCTTACAATACAAGTTGATTTTATACCCGCATTAGGTCAGGTGATAATACAATGAAGGTGAAAAACATGGGGGGATACATAAGGGATAAACATAGGGGCTGCAGAAGGCTTATTGGCCCATACGAGGCATCTCCTATCTAAACACAAAGATTAATCCAGTGTAATTGGCCTGTTATGTTGGACATTGTCTTCTGTGTTGGCATCGATATGTTCTTATCTTGTCCTTACTCTCATGGTGGGTAGAGTAAATAGTTCCGTGATTTGGGTGTTCATGGTAGGTCGCTCTATTCTTATGTGAATTGCCTCAAGAATTTGTAATCTTCTTGAATCTTGGGTTTTGTCTATTATGCAAGTATTCTTGTTCAACATTTCTCTTGTTAGAGTAATGTCATGGGCTTGTCTCATGTGATTCCTAGGGGCCCCAGATTGAAGATGGCATGTCAAACGCCTCGTCAGCTTGGTCGTCGTCATACCTATGTACTTACATTGAAGGTTACATCCTTCGTGGGGGCAAGTGTACATGTATACAACGCTTGACTGCTGTAGAGGGTTCTCCGTCGGCTTCGGGCTGTTTTTGATAAGGAGTTCGGAAGTCTTCTTGGTTTTGTAGAATATTATCAGGTTTATGTTTTGGTTAGGAGTAGTGCTTTTTACTCCTTTACGGATTATTTCTTTCATTATTCTTTCCTCTTTTATATGTTCACTGTGCATGGTTGATTTGTAATAAAATTTTATTGGGGGTGTTGTGGTTTCTGTTCTAGGTTCTGAATTATACCAACGGTCCAAGTGTCTTCTTATAGCAGCGTTTATTTCCGCGTTGCTATATCCGTTGTTCACCAATACCTGAGTTACTCTTTCAAACTCTCTACTCACGTTGCTCCATTCAGAGCAGTGGGTAAGCGCTCGACGAATATAAGCATTGAGAACACTGGCTTTGTATCTTTGGGGGCACTCACTTCTACCGTTAAGGCATAATCCTATGTTGGTGGGCTTGGTATATACGTTGGTGCTTAAAGAGGTTCCTGTTTTTGTTATTAGTACATCCAAGAATGGCAGACTGTTATTTTCACTATTTTCATGTGTAAATCGGAGTACTGACTCTCTCTCTAGGTGTCTTTTTAGGTCAATTAGTTCATCTGAGTCTTTTACTATTACGAATATGTCATCTACATAACGGCAGTATACAGTTGGTTTTTGTCTGCTACTGAACCATGAATGAATGAACCATGGAGGTTCGAAACGTCGTGCAAAATTATACAAATAAGTGTAATACACTCTATAGTAAATCACTTCTTTTCTTCACCTTAAAAGTACGAAAATGAGTTTTGGAGAACTCCTATTCCAATTAAGCCCTGATGCTAAGAAAATAGTTAGAGGGATAGAAGCCCTAAACCAGAAAATAATAAATACAGAATATGCGGTCATATATATATATATATATTTATATATATATATATATATATATATATATATATATATATATATATATATATATATATTTATATATATATATGTCGTACCTAGTAGCCAGAACGCACTTCTCAGCCTATTATGCAAGGCCCGACTTGCCTAATAAGCCAAGTTTTCATGAAATAATAGTTTTTCAACTACCTAACCTACTTAACCTAACCTAACCTAACTTTTTCGGCTACCTAACCTAACCTAACCTATAAAGATAGGTTAGGTTAGGTTAGGTAGGGTTGGTTAGGTTCGGTCGTATATCTACGTTAATTTTAACTCCAATAAAAAAAATAGACCTCATACATATTGAAATGGGTAGCTTTATCATTTCATAAGAAAAAATTTTTGAGAAAATATATTAATTCATGAAAACTTGGCTTATTAGGCAAATCGGGCCTTGCATAGTAGGCTGAGAAGTGCGTTCTGGCTAATAGGTACGACATATATAAATATATATATATATATATATATATATATATATATATATATATATATATATATATATATATATATATATATATATATATATATATATATATATATATATATATATATAAGGCCCGATTTGGCTAATAAGCCAAGTTTTCCTGAATTAATATATTTTCTCTAATTTTTTTCTTATGAAATGATAAAGCTACCCATTTCATTATGTATGAGGTCAATTTTATTTTATTGGAGTTAAAATTAACGTAGATATATGACCGAACCTAACCAACCCTACCTAACCTAACCTAACCTACCTTTATTGGTTAGGTTAGGTTAGGTAGCCGAAAAAGTTAGGTTAGGTTAGGTTAGGTAGGTTAGGTAGTCGAAAAACAATTAATTCATGAAAACTTGGCTTATTAGGCAAATCGGGCCTTGCATAGTAAGCTCAGAAGTGCGTTCTGGCTACTAGGTACGACATATATATATATATATATATATATATATATATATATATATATATATATATATATATATATATATATATATATATATATATATATATATATATATATATACATATATATATATGTCGTACCTAGTAGCCAGAACTCACTTCTCAGCCTACTATTCAAGGCCCGATTTGCCTAATAAGCCAAGTTTTCCTGAATTAATATATTTACTATAATTTTTTTCTTATGAAATGATAAAGCAACCCTTTTCTCTATGTATGAGGTCAATTTTTTTTTATTGGAGTTAAAATTAACGTAGATATATGACCGAACCTAACCAACCCTACCTAACCTAACCTAACCTATATTTATAGGTAAGGTTAGGTTAGGTAGCCAAAAAAAGCTAGGTTAGGTTAGGTTAGGTAGGTTAGGTAGACGAAAAAACATTAATTCATGAAAACTTGGCTTATTAGGCAAATCGGGCCTTGAATAGTAGGCTGAGAAGTGCGTTCTGGCTACTAGGTACGACATATATATATATATATATATATATATATATATATATGTATATATATATATATATATATATATATATATATATATATATATATATATATATATATATATATATATATATATATATATATATATATATATATATATATATTTTATTAAATATGACCGGAAAAGTAAGATTAATAATTATAACACGAATTTTCTCAATCTTTCGTACATTTCATTTCACTGTTGGAGGTAATTCAAAAATCAATTCTCCAAAATTCATTTTTATTTCTAGTCTGACGCGACACTTGAGCGCGTTTCGTAAAACTTATTACATTTTCAAAGACTTTACACATACACAACTGAATAGAACTTACATATCTCCGATTTGTTTATATCTACTTTTGAGTGAGGTGGATGGGGTGAGGTGGTATTTAATAGGGTATTAATTTCATCAACACAAGACAGAACGCGAAACAATGGGTATTGAAATGGAAGTGATTGTAGAAAGCCTATTGGTCCATATTTCTTGATGCTTCTATATTGGAGCGGAGTCTTGAGGTGGGTAGAATATAGTTGTGCATTAATTGGCTGTTGATTGCTGGTGTTGACTTCTTAATGTGCAGGGCCTCGCAAACGTCAAGCCGTCTGCTATCGCTGTATCTATCGATGATTTCTGTGTTGTTTACTAGGATTTCTCTGGCGATGGTTTGGTTGTGGGAAGAGATTATATGTTCCTTAATGGAGCCCTGTTGCTTATGCAACATAAGCAACAGTTTGTATAAGCAACAGGGCTCTTTCCCCTGTTTTTTTTCCGCACCTGTTTCTCCTGTTTCCTGTATTTTACCTGTTTCAATATCTACCATTTAAGTTTAAATGTCTGTTCTTGCTGTTTTTACATCTCTCCTTTCTCTTCCCTTATCTGTTCTTCCTGTCTCCATATTTATCCTCATTCTTATGTCTATACCCCTATTTACCCCTCACGTACCCACGTCTTTTCTTCCTATTTTTGTATCTAGTTTCTGTTCTCTTATTTTTCGACATCATTTCATACATTTTCGTCCCATTTTCACATATTGCTGACGTCTCACAAAGTTTCCTGAAGTTCTCTTTTTTAATGTCGGCTAATTTCCTCATTATTGGCCATTATTTGTTTGGCCTAAAATATTATCACATTCAGTTCAGCCTATTATAGCTATCATGATCATCCCCTGCTTGTAATCATGTTCACACCTGCTTGTAATCATGTTCACCCCTGCTTGTAATCATGTTCTCCCCCTGCTTGTAATCATGTTCACACCTGCTTGTAATCATGTTCACACCTGCTTGTAATCATGTTCACACCTGCCTGTAATCATGTTCACACCTGCTTGTAATCATGTTCACCCATGCTTGTAAACATGTTCACCCCTGCTTGTAATCATGTTCACCCATGCTTGTAATCATGTTCACCCCTGCTTGTAATCATGTTCACTCCTGCTTGTAATCATGTTCACCCCCTGCTTGTAATCATGTTCACCCCCTGCTTGTAATCATGTTACCCCCTGCTTGTAATCATGTTCACCCCCTGCTAATCATGTTCACCCCCTGCTTGTAATCATGTTCACCCCCTGCTTGTAATCATGTTCACCCCCTGCTTGTAATCATGTTACCCCCTGCTTGTAATCATGTTCACCCCCTGCTAATCATGTTCACCCCCTGCTTGTAATCATGTTCACCCCCTGCTTGTAATCATGTTCACCCCCTGCTTGTAATCATGTTCACCCCTGCTTGTAATCATGTTCACCCCCTGTTTGTAATCATGTTCACCCCCTGCTTGTAATCATGTTCACCCATGCTTGTAATCATGTTCACCCCTGCTTGTAATCATGTTCACCCCCTGCTTGTAATCATGTTCACCCATGCTTGTAATCATGTTCACCCCCTGCTTGTAATCATGTTCACCCCTGCTTGTAATCATGTTCACCCCCTGCTTGTAATCATGTTCATCCCCTGCTTGTAATTATGTTCACACCTGCTTGTAATCATGTTCACCCCTGCTTGTAATCATGTTCACCCATGCTTGTAATCATGTTTACCCCTGCTTGTAATCATGTTCACCCCCTGCTTGTAATCATGTTCACCCCCTGCTTGTAATCATGTTCACCCATGCTTGTAATCATGTTCACACCTGCTTGTAATCATGTTAACCCCTGCTTGTAATCATGTTAACCCCTGCTTGTAATCATGTTCACACCTGCTTGTAATTATGTTCACACCTGCTTGTAATCATGTTCACCCCCTGCTTGTAATCATGTTCACACCTGCTTGTAATTATGTTCACACCTGCTTGTAATCATGTTCACCCCCTGCTTGTAATCATGTTCACTCCCTGCTTGTAATCATGTTCACCTCTGCTTGTAATCATGTTCACACCTGCTTGTAATCATGTTAACCCCAGCTTGTAATCATGATAACCCCTGCTTGTAATCATGTTAACCCCTGCTTGTAATCATGTTCACACCTGCTTGTAATCATGTTAACCCCAGCTTGTAATCATGTTAACCCCTGCTTGTAATCATGTTCACCCCTGCTTGTAATTATGTTCACCCCTGCTTGTAATCATGTTCACCCCTGCTTGTAATTATGTTCACCCCTGCTTGTAATCATGTTCACCCCTGCTTGTAATCATGTTCACCCCTGCTTGTAATCATGTTCACCCCCTGCTTGTAATCATGTTCACCCCTGCTTGTAATCATGTTCACAAATGCTTGTAATCATGTTCACCCCTGCTTGTAATCATGTTCACCCCCTGCTTGTAATCATGTTCACCCCTGCTTGTAATCATGTTCACCCATGCTTGTAATCATGTTCACCCCTGCTTGTAATCATGTTCACCCCTGCTTGTAATTATGTTCACCCCTGCTTGTAATCATGTTCACCCCCTGCTTGTAATCATGTTCACCCCTGCTTGTAATCATGTTCACCCCCTGCTTGTAATCATGTTCACCCCTGCTTGTAATCATGTTCACCCCTGCTTGTAATTATGTTCACCCCTGCTTGTAATCATGTTCACCCCCTGCTTGTAATCATGTTCACCCCTGCTTGTAATCATGTTCACCCCCTGCTTGTAATCATGTTCACCCCTGCTTGTAATCATGTTCACCCCTGCTTGTAATCATGTTCACCCCTGCTTGTAATTGTGTTCACCCCTGCTTGTAATCATGTTCACCCCCTGCTTGTAATCATGTTCACCCCTGCTTGTAATCATGTTCACCCCTGCTTGTAATCATGTTCACCCCCTGCTTGTAATCATGTTCACCCCTGCTTGTAATCATGTTCACCCCCTGCTTGTAATCATGTTCACCCCCTGCTTGTAATCATGTTCACCCCCTGCTTGTAATCATGTTCACCCCCTGCTTGCAATCATGTTCACCCATGCTTGTAATCATGTTCACCCCTGCTTGTAATCATGTTCACCCCTGCTTGTAATTATGTTCACCCCTGCTTGTAATCATGTTCACCCCCTGCTTGTAATCATGTTCACCCCTGCTTGTAATCATGTTCACCCCCTGCTTGTAATCATGTTCACCCCTGCTTGTAATCATGTTCACCCCTGCTTGTAATTATGTTCACCCCTGCTTGTAATCATGTTCACCCCCTGCTTGTAATCATGTTCACCCCTGCTTGTAATCATGTTCACCCCCTGCTTGTTATCATGTTCACCCCCTGCTTGTAATCATGTTCACCCCTGCTTGTAATCATGTTCACCCCCTGCTTGTAATCATGTTCACCCCCTGCTTGTAATCATGTTCACCCCTGCTTGTAATCATGTTCACCCCCTGTTTGTAATCATGTTCACCCCTGCTTGTAATCATGTTCACCCCTGCTTGTAATCATGTTCACCCCCTGCTTGTAATCATGTTCACCCCCTGCTTGTAATCATGTTCACCCCTGCTTGTAATCATGTTCACCCCCTGCTTGTAATCATGTTCACCCCCTGCTTGTAATCATGTTCACCCCCTGCTTGTAATCATGTTCACCCCCTGCTTGTAATCATGTTCACTCCCTGCTTGTAATCATGTTCACCCCTGCTTGTAATCATGTTCACCCCCTGCTTGTAATCATGTTCACCCCTGCTTGTAATCATGTTCACCCCTGCTTGTAATCATGTTCACCCCCTGCTTGTAATCATGTTCACCCCCTGCTTGTAATCATGTTCACCCCTGCTTGTAATCATGTTCACCCCCTGCTTGTAATCATGTTCACCCCCTGCTTGTAATCATGTTCACCCCCTGCTTGTAATCATGTTCACCCCCTGCTTGTAATCATGTTCACCCCCTGCTTGTAATCATGTTCACCCCTGCTTGTAATCATGTTCACCCCCTGCTTGTAATCATGTTCACCCCTGCTTGTATTCATGTTCACCCCTGCTTGTAATCATGTTCACCCCCTGCTTGTAATCATGTTCACCCCCTGCTTGTAATCATGTTCACCCCTGCTTGTAATCATGTTCACCCCCTGCTTGTAATCATGTTCACCCCCTGCTTGTAATCATGTTCACCCCCTGCTTGTAATCATGTTCACCCCCTGCTTGTAATCATGTTCACCCCTTGCTTGAAATCATGTTCACCCCCTGCTTGTAATCATGTTCACCCCCTGCTTGTAATCATGTTCACCGCCTGCTTGTAATCATGTTCACCCCGTCTCCCCACACCACCCCGCACAATCCGACTTCCACACAATTAACCTCCCTTACCAAACACTCTCCCAGATCCCTCTCCTCACCCCCACCCCATGTCTCCCCACCACCACCCCATGTCTCCCCACCCCACCCCGTGTCTCCCCACCCCCACCCCGTGTCTCCTCACCCCCACCCCATGTCTCCTCACCCCCACCCCATGTCTCCTCACCCCCACCCCATGTCTCCCCACCCCACCCCGTGTCTCCCCACCCCCACCCCGTGTCTCCTCACACCCACCCCATGTCTCCTCACCCCCACCCCATGTCTCCTCACCCCCACCCCATGTCTCCTCACCCCCACCCCATGTCTCCCCACCCCACCCCGTGTCTCCCCACCCCCACCCCATGTCTCCCCACCCCCACCCCGTGTCTCCGCACCCCCACCCCGTGTCTCCACCCCGTCACCCCCATTACTGAAACCATCTTCATTATATATTATCACATCAGTAACCAGAAGGTTACACTTAAATTAAAACGCAACTCTGTCATCTGTTATTCAAATGCAAAAGTCTATGGACGCGGAAAGGAATATTTCACTTCCTCAGAGTTCATATGGAGGAGCATTGGGGTCATGTCCCACTTCATGGGGGGCACGGGGTCGAATCAGATTGTTTCCTATGATAATCCCGATACAATCACAATTAATTCTGCAAATTTTATTAAGGCTAGCCCCAACCATCCTGCCTCCTCCCTCTTCCCCCCTTATTTCTCTCTCTCTTTCCTGCCTTTTCTCTCTCTCTCTTTCCTCCCTTTTCTCTCTCTTTCCCTCTATATTTCCGCTTTCTCGATACATGTTCTTTTTGTTTCCTTTTGTGAATCGACCACATATCGGCTATATTTTCTTCCGCACTGCTTAACTTAGTCTCCCTCACTCCTTTCTCCAGTTCTCCCTCCCATCAAAGTGTTCTCTTTGATCTTTCTTTCTTTCTTTCTCCCTGTTTCTCTCCCTATCTCCCACTGACTTTTTTTCAATTCTCCTTATGGCCAGTCTTCCGCTCCTACGTGACCTGTTGAAAAGCACAATATCAGTAATAATTACTCTAGTACACAACTCTTTGTAGTGTTGGATATTTTTAATCAAGTTGAATTTGATCGAGGTAATATTGAGATGATTGAGATGGGACTTATCTCTGTGACATTATTCTGTCTCTGCTTGAGTCAAGCACAAGTAATTTTCACCATTAACACTTACGGCAAATTTTAGATAGTTTATGGAGTAATTGGTTTTAAAAATGTGTAATTTATTTCCTGTAATATTTTTTAGGCGAGAAAAGGTTGCGTTTGTTAGAACTTCCACCGGTGCATAGTATAACGTGTTTAGGGCAGTGACGACAGCAGTGATTTGAACGTAAGAATGAAGTTAACTGGAGAAGGCCTATGGGCCCATACGAGGCAGCTCCTGTGTATATCCACTCAATCTCATTTATGTATATGTGTAACCTCCGCTTAAAACAATCAAGGGCTCCTACCTCTATTATGTTACGCACTAATTTGTTCCACAATTCGAGCTCAACTATGCAATGTTGAGCAACTGATTCTCTCTTTGTGAGGTTCACTGCATTCTCAACTTCGGCCCAAGATTTACGGATGAAAATATAGCCATTTTTCTGGGAACTGTTTACGAGAGGCCATGATGGTGAATACCCTTCTCCCAGCTGGGAAATTGTAACTTTACCTTTCGTCATGGTTTCGGAACTACAAAAGTATGCTTCTACAACTACAAGATGAAGTTGGTGTCAGGTCGTCGGCTACACGTGCTCGAACGTTGCTGCTTTGAGTGCATTGTAACTCCACTACATTATAACTATATTATGGCGCTGAAAGCCGGATTGGTAAGGGGCTGGCGTGGCTAAGACCCGTGAGTACAGGTAAACACAACGAAGTCACAATAGTCTGATGTTTCTATGAGAAAATCATTGAAGGTGGAGGGGAAGGTTGGGATGAACCAGCGTTTGGGGCTATTATCCAGGACGCTGGTTCGATCCCCGTCTTGGCACAATTATGATTTTCTCATCACAGGTAAATGTTATCGTCTATAAAGAGAGAAAAAGACCTCGCGACAACTATGATATATTACTCAAGAGGAACTACTCTGCATTTTATATCACTGGACCTAATAACGGATTTTTTTTACCATTACTGAGGACAACCACTTCTCTGTTTTAACATTACTGAGAACAACCACTTCTCTGTTTTAACATTACTGAGGACAACCACTTCTCTGTTTTAACATTACTGAGGACAACCACTTCTCTGTTTAACATTACTGAGGACAACCACTTCTCTGTTTTAACACTGCTGAGGACAACCACTTCTCTGTTTAACATTACTGAGGACAGCCACTTCTCTGTTTTAACACTGCTGAGGACAGCCACTTCTCTGTTTTTTAACATTACAGAAGACAATCTGAATTAGGAGTGGATATTACATTAATGTTGTTGGCATTTCTTACTAAAGATAATAGTTATTTGTAACTAGCTCATCAAGATTGTAACTTGCTTAGCTAAATGAATTGTGGGGTTCAGTTCCTGAGCCCATTATGTGCCTCTGTAACCCTTTCCACAACCGTCCACAAGAGTCCACAAGATGGGTATGGGGTGCATAATATATGAACTAAACTAACTATATTCTTCCTCGCTGTTAATAACTTGTACTGGTTGGTACTGCGACGGCTTCGGTTCTTGAAGGTCGGCGTTCGATCCCCGTCCTTCGAAGTGGTTGGGCACTGTTCCTTAACTCCTACCCCATATCCCAGCTCTTTATCCTGATTTCGCTTCTAGGTGCTATGGAAGTCATTCGGACTAAGTGCTTTTTCATAATTACTTTATGTAAGCAGACCCATTTAGGGATCGCCGTGACGGCTGTCAGGATAACGACAACAAACCTGGGTTCCAGGACCTAATGGGTAGGCCTATTGCCTACATTGTGTGTGGCGCGGCAGACACTTCAGCAGCAAAATAATGATTGCGAGTCAGGAGATTTGAGACAATCTTGCGAAGATTGTCTGACTGTGGTTTAGTTAACTATTACTGTTCCACGGACTCGTGTTGAGACTCACGTACGCCATGTTGCACATGGTGTGTGTATCACAGTGTTCCCTTCAGTGTATGTGGCTGTGTATGAGACACACATGTGGCTGTGTAAGAGACACACATGTGGCTGTGTAAGAGACACACATGTGGCTGTGTATGTGACATACATGTGGCTGTGTATGTGACACACATATAGCTGTGTATGATACACACATGTAGCTGTTTAACCCACTACCCAACTGGAGGGTGGATTACACTGCAGCTTACCAGTTGTCAGGTGTAGGTTCAGGTGTGGATACACGTGCTCCAAACTGTCATATATCTGGCTTGTCTGCAGCGGAGACATCCATGATTTCCTAGCTCCTGTTTCACTCCAACCTTTTCCTTTCCCTACTTGTTCTCTTGCCCCGGACAAGAGAACAAGTAGGAAATAATAAGAACATTTTCTTACCTATCTATCCCTCACTCTCACTTTCCTTACCTCTCCCATCTCCCTCCCCCCCAACTCTCCCTCTTAACTCTTCTTTGTGGCCTCGTTCCTCACCCTGTCATTGAAAGTTTAATAAAGGGGATGTAACAGTATGCAAATAAACTAACTTGAGCTTCATATTCATCCAACATTTTTTTATCTCGCTAAGATGCGTCCGCCTCATTCCGGCGAGCTGCTGCTGCTGCTTCTCGACTCGCAGGAGACGCAGGAGGAATGGAAGGAAGAGCAGTCGAGAGAATAAATAAAATTAGAAGGAAGGTGATAAGAGGATTAGGATAGTGGAGAGAGGAGAGCGTGTGTCGTGGTTCATAACGAACAAGAACTAACAATAAATATAAATCAGACGGGTGTATAACAAGGACAATGATAATGATAACAAGTAAAGGGGAAAAGGCAGCCGAAAGGGATGAAAGATAGGAATGGAAAAAGAAAAAGTTGCAAAAAGGACATATATTAAAAAGGAAACAAAAATAGGCACGTAAAAATACGCAATAAAAACGTTATTCCGTATATCGTAAAGTTTTTTTGGTAAAGATATGAATAAAATACAACCACGCAAGTCTCGACCCAAACACAACATACAACCACGCAAGTCTCGACCCAAACACAACATACAACCACATAAGTCTAGGCCCAAACACAACATACAACTACGTAAGTCTAGGCCCAAACACAACATACAACCACGTAAGTCTAGGCCCAAACACAACATACAACCACGCAAGTCTCGGCCCAAACACAACATACAACCACGTAAGTCTCGGCCCAAACACAACATACAACCACGTAAGTCTCGGCCCAAACACAACATACAACCACACAAGTCTCGGCCCATACACAACATACAACCACGCAAGTCTCGACCCAAACACAACATACAACCACGTAAGTCTAGGCCCAAACACAACATACAACCACGCAAGTCTCGGCCCAAACACAACATACAACCACGTAAGTCTCGGCCCAAACACAACATACAACCACGCAAGTCTCGGCCTAAACACAACATACAACCACGCAAGTCTCGGTCCAAACACAACACACAACCACGCAAGTCTCGGCCCAAACACAACATACAACCACACAAGTCTCGTCCTAAACACAACATACAACCACACAAGTCTCGGCCCAAACACAACATACAACCACGCAAGTCTCGGCCCAAATACGCCATTTACATGTACTGTGAACTTGTGGGCTATCCTCCAGGAGGACCTCTCCTCCATAAACCCTCCAGGAGGGGCCCTCCAGGGGGACCTCTCCTTCAGGAGGGGCCCTCCAGGAGGACCTCTCCTTCAGGAACCCTCCAGGAGGGGCCCTCCAGGAGGACCTCTCCTTCAGGAGCTCTCCAGGAGGGGCCTTACAGAAGGACCTGTCCTTCAGGAGCCCTCCAGGAGGGGCCTTACAGAAGGACCTCTCCTTCAGGAGCCCTCCAGGAGGGGCCCTACAGTATGACCTCTCCTTCAGGAGCCCTCCAGGAGGGGCCCTCTAGAAAGACCTCTTCTTGAGAGGGCCCTCCAGGAAGTGCCCTCCTGTAGGAGTGTCAAGAGCACGATGCAACACGTGTTATCGATCGGTCCAGGCGTAAACCGCAGCTTGGAGAGAGCCTTCTCCTGTGCAACATGGAAGACTTCATCTTAGGCGTAAATAAAGAGCGAGATGGTCCCTCCAGTCACTAGACCTGGGGTGGCCATTAATAAGGAAGGGGTCTCAGGAGTACCTAACTGGTACTCAACTGAGATTTAAAACCTTCCCTGGAGCTTCACTGTGGCATCTGGCAACACTCCACGCCTTCATCCATGATGCAAGCCACAATATCCTGGGTAATAACATTTTGTTCACTTTGCTCATCGAAAATGGTATTTCCTCATGATGTCTGCAGATTGTATCTTGTGTATAAGCTGTGTCTGTGCGGGTGTGCTCACCTAGTTGTTCTTGCGGGAATGAGGTCTGGCTCTTTGGTCCCGCCTCTCAACTGGTGTACAGATTCCTGAGCCTACTGGGCTCTATCATATCTACTTTTGAAATTATGTGTTGAGTCAGCCTCCACCACATCACTGCCTAATGCATTCCACCTGTTAACTACTCTGACACTGACAAAATATTTTATTACGTCCCTGTGGCTCATTTGGGAACTCAGTCTCCACCTGTGTCCCCTTGTTCACGTGCCACCCGTGTTAAACAGTTTCTCTTTATCTACCCTGTCAATTCCTCTGAGAATTTGTAGGTAGTTATCATGTCTCCCTTTACTCTTCTGTGTGTGTGTGTGTATGTGTGTGTGTGTGTGTGTGTGTGTGTGTGTGTGTGTGTGTACTCACCTAATTGTACTCACCTAATTGTGCTTGCGGGAGTTGAGCTCTGGCTCTTTGGTCCTGCCTCTCAACCGTCAATCAACTGGTGTACAGATTCCTGAGCCTATTGGGCTCTATCATATCTACATTTGAAACTGTGTATGGAGTCAGCCTCCACCACATCACTTCCTAATGCATTCCATTTACTAACTACTCTGACACTGAAAAAGTTCTTTCTAACGTCTCTGTGGCTCATTTGGGTACTCAGCTTCCACCTGTGTCTCCTTGTTCGCGTCCCACCAGTGTTGAATAGTTCATCCTTGTTTACCCGGTCGATTCCTCTGAGGATTTTGTACGTTGTGATCATATCCCCCCTTACTCTTCTGTCTTCCAGTGTCGTAAGGTGCATTTCCCGCAGCCTTTCCTCATAACTCATGCCTCTTAGTTCTGGGACTAGTCTAGTAGCATACCTTTGGACTTTTTCCAGCTTCGTCTTGTGCTTGACAAGGTACGGGCTCCATGCTGGGGCCGCATACTCCAGGATTGGTCTTACATATGTGGTGTACAAGATTCTGAATGATTCCTTACACAGGTTCCTGAACGCCGTTCTGATGTTAGCCAGCCTCGCATATGCCGCAGACGTTATTCTCTTTATGTGGGCTTCAGGAGACAGGTTTGGTGTGATATCAACTCCTAGATCTTTCTCTCTGTCTGTTTCATTAAATACTTCATCTCCTATTCTGTATCCTGTGCCTGGCCTCCTGTTTCCACTGCCTAGTTTCATTACTTTGCATTTACTCGGGTTGAACTTCAACAGCCATTTGTTGGACCATTCACTCAGTCTATCCAGGTCATCTTGTAGCCTCCTACTATCATCCTCTGTTTCAATCCTCCTCACAATTTTTGCATCGTCGGCAAACATTGAGGGGAACGAATCTATACCCTCTGGGAGATCATTTACATATACCAGAAACAGTATAGGTCCAAGGACTGACCCCTGTGGGACTCCACTTGTGACGTCTCGCCAATCTGAGACCTCACTCCTCACACAGACTCGTTGTCTCCTGTTGCTTAGATACTCCACTATCCACCAGAGTACCTTCCCTCTCACTCCAGCCTGCATCTCCAACTTTCGCACTAGCCTCTTGTGTGGCACTGTATCAAAGGCTTTCTGACAATCCAAAAATATGCAGTCTGCCCACCCTTCTCTTTCTTGCCTTATTTTTGTTGCCTGGTCGTAGAATTCAAGTAACCCTGTGAGGCAGGACCTGCCATCCCTGAACCCATGTTGATTCTGTGTTACAAAGTTCCTTCGCTCCAGATGCTCCACTAGTTTTTTTCGCACAATCTTCTCCATCAGCGTGCATGGTATGCAGGTTAGGGACACTGGCCTGTAGTTCAGTGCCTCCTGTCTATCCCCTTTCTTGTATATCGGGACTACGTTAGCTGCTTTCCAAATATCTGGCAGTTCCCCTGTTGCCAGTGATTTGTTATACACACTATGTGTGTGTGTGTGTGTGTGTGTGTGTGTGTGTGTGTGTGTGTGTGTGTGTGTGTGTGTGTGTGTGTGTGTGTGTGTGTGTGTGTGTGTGTGTGTACTCACCTAATTGTACTCACCTAATTGTGTTTGCGGGGGTTGAGCTTTGGCTCTTTGGTCCCGCCTCTCAACCGTCAATCAACTGGTGTACAGATTCCTGAGCCTACTGGGCTCTATCATATCTACATTTGAAACTGTGTATGGAGTCAGCCTCCACCACATCACTGCCTAATGCATTCCATTTATTAACTACTCTGACACTGAAAAAATTCTTTCTAACGTCTCTGTGGCTCATCTGGGTACTAAGTTTCCACCTGTGTCCCCTTGTTCGTGTCCCACCCGTGCTGAAGAGTTTGTCTTTGTCCACCCTGTCAATTCCCCTGAGAATTTTGTAGGTGGTTATCATGTCTCCCCTTACTCTTCTGTTTTCCAGGGATGTGAGGTTCAGCTCCTTTAGCCTTTCCTCGTAGCTCAATCCTCTCAGTTCCGGGACGAGCCTGGTGGCATACCACTGAATCTTCTCTAACTTTGTCTTGTGTTTAACTAGGTATGGGCTCCAGGCTGGAGCTGCATACTCCAGGATTGGTCTTACATAAGTGGTATACAGGGTTCTGAAAGATTCCTTACACAAGTTTCTGAAGGCAGTTCTTATGTTGGCCAGTCTAGCATATGCCGCTGATGATATTCTTTTGATGTGGGCCTCAGGAGACAGGTTCGGTGTGATATCAACCCCCAGATCCTTCTCTCTATTTGATTCTTGCAGGATTTCCCCTCCCAGATGATACCTTGTGTTCAGCCTCCTGCTCCCTTCGCCTAATTTCATCACCTTACACTTTCCAGAGTTGAACTTCAGCAGCCATTTTCTAGACCATTCCTCCAGTTTATCCAGGTCATCCTGTAGTCTCTGTCTATCTTCATCCGTCTTGATTCTTCTCATAATTTTTGCATCATCAGCAAACATCGAGAGGAATGAGTCTATACCCTCTGGAAGATCGTTCACATATATTAGAAACAGGATGGGTCCAAGTACTGAGCCCTGTGGGACTCCGCTGGTGACATCTCGCCACTCTGATGTCTCCCCCCTCACCGTTACTCGCTGTTTCCTGTTGCTTAAGTACTCCCTTATCCACTGGAGCACCTTCCCTTTTACTCCTGCCTGTTGCTCCAACTTTTTTAACAGCCTTTTATGGGGTACTGTGTCAAAGGCTTTTTGGCAATCCAGGAAAAAGCAGTCGGCCCACCCTTCTCTTTCCTGCCTAATTTTCGTTGCCTGGTCATAAAATTCTATTAAACCTGTGAGGCACGATTTACCATCTCTGAACCCATGTTGGTGGTGCGTTACAAAGTTATTTCCCTCCAGATGCTCTACGAGCCTTTTCCTCACGATCTTCTCCAGCACCTTGCATGGTATACAAGTTAAGGAAACTGGCCTGTAATTCAGTGCCTCTTGCCTGTCACCCTTTTTGTATATTGGGACCACGTTAGCTGTCTTCCAACTTTCTGGTAAGTCTCCTGTTTCCAGTGACCTGTTATACACCATAGAGAGTGGCACACTTAGTGCTTCTGCACCTTCCTTTAGTATCCATGGTGAGATTCTATCAGGCCCAACAGCCTTTGTCACATCTAGCTCCAGCAGACACCTTTTGACCTCATCATTGGTGAGGTCAAATTCCTCCAAGGTTGCTTGGTTTGCCGCCTCCTCATTTAGTGCAGGGGCTTCTCCTTGTTCTATTGTGAAGACCTCCTGGAATCTCTTGTTGAGTTCTTCACACACCTCCTTGTCATTCTCTGTGTATCTGTTCTCCCCTTTCCACAGCTTCATCACTTGTTCCTTCACTGCTGTTTTCCTCCTGATATGGCTGTGGAGCAGCTTTGGTTGGGTCTTGGCTTTACTCGCGATGTCATTTTCAAACTGTCTCTCTGCTTCCCTCCTCACTCTGATGTACTCATTTCTGGCCCTCTGGTATCTCTCCCTGCTCTCTGGTGTTCTGTTATTTTTGTAGTTTCTCCATGTTCTTTTACTCAGTTGTTTCGCTACCTTACATTCCTGGTTGAACCATGAGTTTTTCTGTTGTTTTTCGTTTTTCTCCTTTTGGACGGGGATAAACCTGTCTGCAGCTTCTTGGCACTTTTGGGTGACAATATCCATCATGACCTGCACATTCTTGTCTCTAAGTTCTGTTTCCCATGGTATTCCCCTGAGGAAGTTCCTCATCTCGTCATATTTTCCTCTTCGGTAATTCAGTCTTTTCCCCTCCACTCCCATCCTTGGATAGGTTATCCCTACCTCCACCAAGTACTCAAAGGTCAGTACACTGTGGTCACTCATTCCTATGGGGGCTTCAACTTTGACTTCCCTTATTTCTGACTCATTCAGGGTGAATATTAAGTCGAGTCTAGCTGGTTCATCATTGCCTCTCATTCTTGTGGGTTCCTTGACATGCTGGCTCAGAAAATTCCTTGTTGCCACTTCCAAGAGTTTAGCTCGCCACGTATCTGCACCACCATGTGGGTCCCCATTCTCCCAGTCTATCTTTCCATGGTTGAAATCACCCATGATTAAGTCTTGAGCCATTCCTGCTGGCAACTGCAGCTGCTCTCTCTATTATATTAATGGTTGCCATGTTGTTCCTATCAAACTCCTGTCTAGGTCTTCTGTCATTTAGGGTAGGGTTGTAAATGACTGTCACTATTATCTTAGGTCCACCCATTGTTATAGTTCCTTTTATGTAATCTCTGAATCCGTCACAGCCCGGAATTTCCATCTCATCAAAACTCCAGTCCTTCCTTATCAGCAGGGCCACTCCTCCACCTCCTCTCCCTTCCCTCTCTTTCCTTACTATATAGTAGTCCTTTGGAAACACAGCATCTGTTATGACTCCTGATAATTTTGTTTCCGTTAGTCCTATTACATCAGGGTTTTCTTCTTGCACCCTTTCTGCCAGTTCACTTACTTTATTGGTAATCCCATCAATGTTTGAGTACATTACCTTGAAGCTCACTTTCTTATATCCAATTTCACCCACACTCCCTACAAGTGTAGGAGGTTGTTCTATGGTCATTGCTACTTGGGTAGGCTCCGCCTCCTGTGAGGTAGTTTCCAGGGGTTCAGGGGGAGGTGTAGTGGGGGGTGGAGGGCTTAGGTCTTCCTCAGGCCTGCTTGGGGCAGGAAGAAGTCCTGGGGGTGAGGGAGCAGGGATTGCTTGGGGAGAGGGCACGCCCTCCTGCGGTGTAGTTGACAGGGGTTTGGAGGGAGGTGGAGTGGGGGATAGAAGGCTTTGGTCTTGCTCAGGCCTGCTTGGGGCAGGGAGAAGACCAGGGGCTGGGAAAGCAGGGGCTACTTGGGGTAAGGGGAGGGGGAGGATTTGGATTTCCTGATGGGCATTATGCAGGGGCAAGGAAGGGTTTGTGCTGGGGGGTAGGGAGGGCCCTATTGGGTGGTGGACTGGGGTGTTGCATTCCCCCCTGGGGTTCCTGGGTTGCTGGATTGGGGTTCCCCACTCCCCTCTGGGATTGCTGGGTTGGAGGCTGAGGTTCCCTGACTCTCTTCCCTCTCCTTGCGCCTTTTCCTTGCATCTGCTGCCCTTACTATCTCGTCTCTGGTCATGTCCCTCTGAACATATACCTCTTTGTAGTTCCTTGCATACCTCAGTTTGCTCTTCCTTACTAGAATTTCCTCTTTGATGTCCTCGCTCTTGAATACTACCTTGATCAATTTTTTTTTCTCTCTGTTGTACTGGCCAATCCGGAAAAACTGTTCTATGTCTCGTTCAGCCCCTTCCATTCCTATCTTCTTTAATATCCCTGCCACTGCAGCTTTGTCTTTAGTCCTCGTTTCCTCCCTTGTGGAGCCCTCTTGTTCCTCGACACCTACCACTACTACAGCTCTTTTCCTTTCCATTAGCTGGCTTGTGCTTCTAGCTGCCTCCTGTGAGGTTACTGCTTTCATTACAACTTCCTTGACTGTGGACATTGCTCCTGGGCTCTTGAGCATTTCAGCAAAGGTTGGGCCAATTGTAGGGGTCCCTGCCATAGCTACATCTCCTGGCACCTGGGGGTTGGTCCCCTGGGCCAGAGTCTGATGAGGGCCTGTTTTTAGGCTTTTTATCTCCTCTTGTGCTGCACTTAGTTCTATCTACAGCTTACATATAGTTTCCCTGAGGTCCTTCAATTCCCCACTGACTTCCTTCCAAGCCTTAGCAATCATCTCCATGAATGACTCGTACAGTCCCTCTCCTCCAGCTTCATTCTGTTGTCTTACCATCCCGCTTGACCTGTGTGTGTGTGTGTGTGTGTGTGTGTGTGTGTGTGTGTGTGTGTGTGTGTGTGGGTGTGTGTGTGTGTGTGTGTGTGTGTGTCTGTATGTGCGTGTGTGTGTGTGTGTCCGTGTGTGTCTTTGTGTGCGAGCGTGTGCGTGTGTGTGTGTGTGTGTGTGTGTGTGTGTGTGTGTGTGTGTGTGTGTGTGTGTGGGTGTGTGTGTGTGTGTCTGTATGTGCGTGTGTGTGTGTCCGTGTGTGTCTTTGTGTGCGAGTGTGTGCGTGTGTGTGTGTGCGTGCGTGTGTGTGCGTGTGTGTGCGTGTGTGTGCGTGCGTGTGTGTGCGTGTGTGTGTGCGTGTGTGCGCGCGCGTGTGTGTGTGTGTGTGTGTGTGTGTGTGTGTGTGTGTGTGTGTGTGTGTGTTGAGTGCGGGGGTGTTTGTGTATAGGGGAAGGGGTAGGGGGGTGTGTATGTGTGTGTGTGTGTGTGTGTGTGTGTGTGTGTGTGTGTGTGTGTGTGTGTGTGTGTGTGTGTGTGTGTGTGTGTGTGTGTGTGTGTGTGTGTGTGTGTGTGTGTGTGTGTGTGTGTGTGTGTGTGTGTGTGTGTGTGTGTGTGTGTGTGTGTGTGTGTGTGTGTGTGTGTGTGTGTGTGTGTGTGTGTGTGTGTGTGTGTGTTCACCTATTTTGATTCATCTTTTTGTGCCTGCAGGTGGGAGCTGTTAGATCTTGAACCCCTTCCTTTCTAACCGTCGGTTTTCTAATGCTCTAAATTCTCGACCAATGTTATCTATCCTATCTATTGTTTATTACACTTTCACACACACATTGCCAGGAGGCACCCCCCCCCCCCCCAACAACAATTGTGTTACTCTTTAAACTGTGAACAGATGCAAGGAAACACTACCTAATGGTTTGTGTCCCAGCCGGGGATTTGAATCCGGTTCCGTCGACTGCAAGTCGTGGACAACCACCACTGCGCCATGGAGCCCTGTGTGTGGTTGTCCATACGTGATGACACAGTCACTTAGATATGTGATGACACAGACACCTCACACATGACATTATCAACCATCTACCACGCCTGGCACTGTTTCTGAGAGTGCCACTCAGCTCTAGCCCTCGGCAGGTTAACCAAGCAGCTTTACTAAATCTCCAAGCTGAACACACCGCCGGCGGAGGACCGCCAAGTTCGCTGCTTATATTTTCAATATCCAATCCACTTTGAATGCATTACTCTTATTTTCCGCACCCGTAGTGCCAGGGTATCACGGGAGTTTTTCAGTTAAGGTAAGTGTTGATCTTTGCCGAGCTGAAGAGAGATTGGCAAGAGGGAGGGAGAGAGTAGGGAGAGAGAGGGAGGGATGGGAAAGGAGAGGGAGAGGAGAAGAGAGAGAAAGAGAGAGAGAGAGAGGAAGGGTGGGAGAGAGAGAGAGGGACAGGGGGGGGGAAGTTAAAAACATAATCAATTATGTCAGATGTTCATGAAGTTGAAACAGAGGGAATGGGAGTCGAGCGCCCTCGCTGACCAGAAAGATGAGACAAGAAGCATGTGGCAGTCTTGAGAAATATAGTTAAGATAGGCTTGTTTACGTCGCTTTCCCAGCGAGGTATCTGTATGACATGGAGACCTCTCTTGAACTAAATTTTTAAATATTTCCCTGGAGTAAGAAAAATTGAAATACAGAATTTTTTGTTATATTAGACAAGAATAAATGTGACCTCTTAAAGTATGGAAATGTGATATATAGCGATTCTTTAGCAAGAAAGATTGCGTTGCAACCTCTCTTTAGTAAGAAATGGTGAGACGGTGCCTTCCTTCGCCAGCGATGAATAAGAAGCGGATCCCTGGGATGAGTAAGGATGAGAAGGGATCTCCCTTGAGACGAGAAACGAGAGAGAGATGCTCGCTTGTAATAACGAGACAAAAGAGGTCTCGTGAGAGGGGGTGAAGGGAAGGCGAGACAGCCCAGAGGTCTCGTGGGAGGGGATGAAGGAAGGGGGGGGGGGAGGAAACGGAGGAGCCCACAGCCTCCCGGGTCTTGTGTGTGTGATATCCTGCTGCTCTGATCATCTTAGCTATCTGTGGAAAGAGGGTAAGATACTCTCTCGTTTGAGAGAGTGCGAGCAGTCAGGGAAGTGTTTGAGAAAGTGTGAGCAGTCGGTGAAGTGTTTGAGAGAGTGCGAGCAGTCGGGAAGTGTTTGAGAGAGTGTGAGCAGTCGGAGAAGTGTTTGAGAAAGTGTGAGCAGTCGCGGAAGTGTTTGAGAGAGTGAGAGCAGTCGGGGAAGTGTTTGAGAGAGTGAGAGGACTCGGGGAAGTGTTTGAGAGAGTGAGAGCACTCGGGGAAGTGTTTGAGAGAGTGAGAGCACTCGAGGAAGTGTTTGAGAGAGTGAGAACACTCGGGGAAGTGTTTGAGAGAGTGAGAACACTCGGGGAAGTGTTTGAGAAAGTGAGAGCACTCGGGGAAGTGTTTGAGAGAGTGAGAGCACTCGGGGAAGTGTTTGAGAAAGTGAGAGCACTCGGGGAAGTGTTTGAGAGAGTGAGAACACTCGGGGAAGTGTTTGAGAGAGTGAGAACACTCGGGGAAGTGTTTGAGAAAGTGAGAGCACTCGGGGAAGTGTTTGAGAGAGTGAGAACACTCGGGGAAGTGTTTGAGAAAGTGAGAGCACTCGGGGAAGTGTTTGAGAGAGTGAGAGCACTCGGGGAAGTGTTTGAGAAAGTGAGAGCACTCGGGGAAGTGTTTGAGAGAGTGAGAACACTCGGGGAAGTGTTTGAGAGAGTGAGAGCACTCGGGGAAGTGTTTGAGAGAGTGAGATCACTCGGGGAAGTGTTTGAGAGAGTGAGAGCACTCGGGGAAGTGTTTGAGAGAGTGAGAGCACTCGGGGAAGTGTTTGAGAGAGTGAGAGCACTCTGGGAAGTGTTCGAGAGAGTGAGATCACTCGGGGAAGTGTTTGAGAGAGTGAGAACACTCGGGGAAGTGTTTGAGAGAGTGAGAGCACTCGGGGAAGTGTTTGAGAGAGTGAGAACACAAGGGGAAGTGTTTGAGAGAGTGAGAGCACTCGGGGAAGTGTTTGAGAGAGTGAGAGCACTCGGGGAAGTGTTTGAGAGAGTGAGAGCACTCGGGGAAGTGTTTGAGAGAGTGAGAGCACTCGGGGAAGTGTTTGAGAGAGTGAGAACACTCGGGGAAGTGTTTGAGAGAGTGAGAGCACTCGGGGAAGTGTTTGAGAGAGTGAGAGCACTCGGGGAAGTGTTTGAGAGAGTGAGAGCACTCGGGGAAGTGTTTGAGAGAGTGAGAGCACTCGGGGAAGTGTTTGAGAGAGTGAGAGCACTCGGGGAAGTGTTTGAGAGAGTGAGAGCACTCGGGGAAGTGTTTGAGAGAGTGAGAGCACTCGGGGAAGTGTTTGAGAGAGTGAGAGCACTCTGGGAAGTGTTTGAGAGAGTGAGATCACTCGGGGAAGTGTTTGAGAGAGTGAGAACACTCGGGGAAGTGTTTGAGAGAGTGAGAGCACTCGGGGAAGTGTTTGAGAGAGTGAGAACACTAGGGGAAGTGTTCGAGAGAGTGAGAGCACTCGGGGAAGTGTTTGAGAGAGTGAGAGCACTCGGGGAAGTGTTTGAGAGAGTGAGAGCACTCGGGGAAGTGTTTGAGAGAGTGAGAGCACTCGGGGAAGTGTTTGAGAGAGTGAGAACACTCGGGGAAGTGTTTGAGAGAGTGAGAGCACTCGGGGAAGTGTTTGAGAGAGTGAGAGCACTCGGGGAAGTGTTTGAGAGAGTGAGAGCACTCGGGGAAGTGTTTGAGAGAGTGAGAGCACTCGGGGAAGAGTTTGAGAGAGTGAGATCACTCGGGGAAGTGTTTGAGAGAGTGAGAGCACTCGGGGAAGTGTTTGAGAGAGTGAGAACACTCGGGGAAGTGTTTGAGAGAGTGAGAGCACTCGGGGAAGTGTTTGAGAGAGTGAGAGCACTCGGGGAAGTGTTTGAGAGAGAGAGCACTCGGGGAAGTGTTTGAGAGAGTGAGAGCACTCGGGGAAGTGTTTGAGAGAGTGAGAGCACTCGGGGAAGTGTTTGAGAGAGTGAGAGCACTCGGGGAAGTGTTTGAGAGAGTGAGAGCACTCGGGGTAGTGTTTGAGAGAGTGAGAGCACTCGGGGAAGTGTTTGAGAGAGTGAGAGCACTCGGGGAAGTGTTTGAGAGAGTGAGAGCACTCGGGGAAGTGTTTGAGAGAGTGAGAATGCTGGGAAGGTCGTAAGGAAGGTACTTAGAAAAAAGAAAGAACAGAATATAAAGAATTCACAAAATTCTGTCGTTTCACGTTAACTTCAATGGAATTCCTGAATTGCTAAAAATTGTAATATCAATGTAGCATTTAGGAATCTTTGCCATAAAATCTCTAATTAAAAATTCCCCGAGCTGTTGTAATGATTGTGTGTATAAAATGCAATGCAATTTTTTTAATAAGTTCTATATTATACAAAGTAGCAAAATTTTAACCAAATATGACACATAACTATAACATAAGGAAAGAGCAAGAGTCAAATGGTGTTGATTCATTTATTTGATCAAACAAATCAAGAGTTTGTTCACTTGAGAGATTGTAATAATTTACAATCTGGGCTAATTCATGCAAAATTGATGATTGTAAATCTGTTAGTGAAAGAAATATTACTGAATCTAACCTGTATAAAAAGTAGTGACTTAAATAATATTAATTTAAATTGCTGAATGTATAAAGTATTGTTTAATAATTGGTAAAATATGAGATTGCTATAAAATTGGGTACATAATGGAGAATGGATATCACTGCAGATGGCTTATTCCCAGTAGTATGGCTGACTGCGGTTGGCCTGTTGCCATCATGTCACATCCATTATTTGGTATTCCAGTGTGTGTGTGTGTGTGTGTGTGTGTGTGTGTGTGTGTGTGTACTCACCTAATTGTACTCACCTAATTGTGCTTGCGGGGGTTGAGCTCTGGCTCTTTGGTCCCGCCTCTCAACCGTCAATCAACTGGTGTACAGATTCCTGAGCCTATTGGGCTCTATCATATCTACATTTGAAACTGTGAATGGAGTCAGCCTCCACCACATCACTTCCTAATGCATTCCATTTGCTAACTACTCTGACACTGAAAAAGTTCTTTCTAACGTCTCTGTGGCTCATTTGGGTACTCAGCTTCCACCTGTGTCCCCTTGTTCGCGTCCCACCAGTGTTGAAAAGTTCGTCCTTGTTTACCCGGTCGATTCCCCTGAGGATTTTGTAGGTTGTGATCATGTCCCCCCTTACTCTTCTGTCTTCCAGTGTCGTGAGGTGCATTTCCCGCAGCCTTTCCTCATAACTCATGCCTCTTAGTTCTGGGACTAGTCTAGTAGCATACCTTTGTGTGTGTGTGTGTGTGTGTGTGTGTGTGTGTGTGTGTGTGTGTGTGTGTGTGTGTGTGTGTGTGTGTGTGTGTGTGTGTGTGTGTGTGTGGGTGTGTGTGTTTGTGTGTGTGTGTGTGTGTGTGTGTGTGTGTGTGTGTGTGTGTGTGGGTGTGTGTGTTTGTGTGTGTGTGTGTGTGTGTGTGTGTGTGTGTGTGTGTGTGTGTGTGGGTGTGTGTGTGTGTGTGTGTGTGTGTGTGTGTGTGTGTGTGTGTGTGTGTGTGTGTGTGTGTGTGTGGGTGTGTGTGTGTGTGTGTGTGTGTGTGTGTGTGTGTGTGTGTGTGTGTGTGTGTGTGTGTGTGTGTGTGTGTGTGGGTGTTTGTGTGTGTGTGTGGGTGTGTGTGTGTGTGGGTGTGTGTGTGTGTGTGTGTGTGTGTGTGTGTGTGTGTGTGTGTGTGTGTGTGTGTGTGTGTGAGTGTGTGTGTGTGTGTGTGTGTACTCACCTAGTTGTACTCACCTAGTTGTGCTTGCGGGGGTTGAGCTCTGGCTCTTTGGTCCCGCCTCTCAACCGTCAATCAACAGGTGTACAGGTTCCTGAGCCTATTGGGCTCTATCATATCTACACTTGAAACTGTGTATGGAGTCAGCCTCCACCACATCGCTTCCTAATACATTCCATTTATCAACCACTCTGACACTAAAAAAGTTCTTTCTAATATCTCTGTGGCTCATTTGGGCACTCAGTTTCCACCTGTGTCCCCTAGTGCGTGTGCCCCTTGTGTTAAACAGCCTGTCTTTATCAACCCTGTCGATTACCTTGAGAATCTTGAATGTGGTGATCATGTCCCCCCTAACTCTTCTGTCTTCCAACGAAGTGAGGTTTAATTCCCATAGTCTCTCCTCGTAGCTCATACCTCTAAGCTCGGGTACTAGTCTCGTGGCAAACCTTTGAACCTTTTCCAGTTTAGTCTTATGCTTGACTAGATATGGACTCTATGCTGGAGCCGCATACGTCAGGATTGGTCTGACATATGTGGTATATAATGTTTTGAAAGATTCATTACACAGGTTTCTAAAGGCCGTTCTTATGTTAGCCAACCTGGCATATGCTGCTGATGTTATCCTCTTGATATGAGCTTCAGGGGACGGGTCTGGCGTGATATCAACCCCCAGGTCTTTCTCTCTCTCTGACTCTTGAAGTATTTCATCTCCCAAATGGTACCTTGTATCTGGTCTTCTGCTTCCTACCCCTGTCTTCATTACATTACATTTGCTTGGGTTAAACTCCATTTGTTCGACCATTCCTGCAGCTGGTCCAGGTCTTCTTCAAGCCTCAAGCTGTCCTCCTCCTCTGTCTTAATCCTTCTCGTAATTTTGGCGTCGTCAGCAAACATTGAGAGGAATGAGTCTATACCCTCTGGGAGATCATTAACGTATATCAGAAACAGGATAGGTCCAAGTACAGAGCCCTGTGGGACTCCACTGGGGACTTCACGCCAGTCTGAGGTCTCACCCCTCACTGTAACTCTCTGCTTCCAATTGCTTAGGTACTCCCTTATCCACTGGAACGCCCTACCAGTTACTCCTGCCTGCTTCTCCAGCTTATGCATCAACCTTTTATGGGGTACTGTATCAAAAGCTATCCGACAGTCCAAAAAAAATGCAGTCCGCCCATCCTTCTCTTTCTTGCTTAATCTTTGTCACCTGATCGTAGAATTCTATCAAGCCTGTAAGGCAAGATTTACCCTCCCTGAACCCATGTTGATGGGTTGTCACGACGTCTCTTCTCTCCAGATGTGTTACTAGTTTTTTCTCACAATCTTCTCCATCACCTTGCATGGTATGCAAGTTAAGGACACTGGCCTCTTGTCTGTCACCCTTTTTGTATATTGGTACTACATTAGCAGTCTTCCATATTTCTGGTAGGTTCCCCGTTTCCAGTGACCTACTATACACTATGGAGAGTGATAAGCAAAGTGCTCCTGCACACTCTTTCAATACCCATGGCGAGATTCCATCCGGCCCAACAGCTTTTCTCACATCCAGCTCCAATAGGTGCTTCTTGACCTCATCTCTTGTAATTTCGAACCAATCCAAGGTCACCTGGTTTGCTGCCACCTCTTCAAGCGCCGTGACATCTCCCTGTTCTATTGTAAAGACCTCCTGGAACCTTTTGTTGAGTTCTTCACACACCTCTTTGTCATTCTCTGTGTACCTGTCCTCGCCCACCCTAAGTTTCATCACCTGTTCCTTCACTGTTGTCTTCCTCCTGATGTGACTGTGTAGTAGCTTTGGTTCGGTCTTGGCTTTATTAGCTATAACATTTTCATACCTTTTGTCAGCTGCTCTTCTCACACTGACATACTCGTTCCTGGTTCTCTGGTAACTCTCTCTACTTTCTGGTGTTCTGTTATTACGGAAGTTCCTCCATGCCCTTTTGTTCAGCTCCTTTGCTTTCATACATTCCCTATTAAACCACGGATTCTTCGTTTGCTTCTCTGTTTTTTCCTGTCGAGCTGGGACAAACCTGCTTACAGCCTCCTGACATTTTTGGGTGACATAGTCCATCAAGTCTTGTACGGACTTGGTTCCGAGTTCTGTGTCCCAATGTATATCCCATAGGAATTTATTCATTTCCTTATAGTTTCCCTTTCGGACGCCAGCCCTTTGGTTCCCAGTTCTTTTTTGGGGGTGATAATTCCCAGCTCAACCAGGTACTCAAAGCTCAATACACTATGATCACTCATTCCCAATGGGGCTTCCAACTTAACTTCCCTTATATCCCATTCATTTAGGGTAAATATCAGATCAAGCAAGGCTGGTTCATCCCCTCCTCTCATTCTTGTCGGTCCCTTGACGTGTTAACTTGGAAGGTTTCTTGTTGCGACATCCATCAGCTTAGCTCTCCATGTGTCTGGGCCTCCATGTGGGTCTCTATTTCCCCAATCTATTTTCCCATGGTTGAAGTCTCCCATGATTAGAAGTCTGGATCCGTTCCTGCTAGCCACAGAAGCTGCTCTCTCTATTATGTTGATGGTGGCCAAGTTGTTTCTATCATATTCCTGTCTGGGTCTTCTGTCATTCGGTGGGGGATTATATATGATTACTATTATAATTTTGTGTCCTCCAGTTGCTATGGTGCCTGATATGTAGTCACTGAAACCTTCACAGTTCTGAATTACCATCTCTTCGAAACTCCAACCTTCTCTTAGTAGCAAAGCTACAACACCTCCTCCTCTCCCTTCTCTCTCTTTCCTCACTACATAGTAGCCCTGTGGAAACACTGCGTTTGTTATGATTTTCGTTAGCTTTGTTTCTGTGAGTGCTATTATGTCTGGGTTTTCTTCTAGTGCCCATTCTCCAAGTTCACTTGTTTTATTTGTAATCCCATCTATGTTAGTGTACATTGCCTTGAAGCTCACTTTCTTCTGTTCATGTTCATGTCCCTTTCTTGGCGAGCATTCTGCTGGTGTGGGAAGCTGTTCCGTGGGTGAGAGGTGGTTTGCAGGGTCTCAGAGGATTTTGAGGTGGGGGGTGGGGGTTTAAGGGAAGGGGGGACATGTAGGGTGTGGGTTAAGGAGATAGGGGGGACATGGAGGATACGGGGTGAGGGGGGAGGATGGATAGGGAGGGTATGGGATGAAGGGGGAGGGGGGACAGGGGGGGAAAGGTGGGACATGATGGGAATGGGGAAGGGGTGTCAGGGTC
>NC_091176.1:2939596-2957058 GCF_040958095.1 Procambarus clarkii
TTATAGGGTTACACAAATCACATCAACCTTCTGTCAAGTGATCGAGAAACCCGAAGGCCAGACACCACAATACTTCAGGTAGTCAATATCAACTTGGGCGACTTGGGCGGCATATTGGCTTGGAGGAGCCATATGTGTTACGAGGAGTAGCGTTCTTCCTCCTCCTTGCCTCTGAAACTTTCGTGATTTAAGCTGCCCGATATATATAATTACTTAACGGGACTTCTCTGGGTATAGGGATTTTTTTAAAAACTTTTAGATACTAGTTGGAAAGATTTTTTTCGTTTGTGTGTTTTAAGGATGCTTTTGGGGATAAATGTCTTAGGCTGGTGTGGGTATGTGTTGTGCATGTCCCTGTGTCTGCAACTTTTCTTCAGACATACAAAGTGGTGGTATTTTGCGACAGAGAATCGCATGAGATTGCATCATCCGCACAGAGATGGCGCCACTAGTGAGCTTTATTGATTTTTTATCCTGATGTGCGATACAAACACACTTAAAGATAAAAAGAATTCTTGCCTGATGCTCGAAAAGCAAATGTGTCAAACGTAAGAAAGTACTCATGCCATGTATGGAAGGTCAACAAGTACAATGCACAAAAAGTTGTCGTGGGAGTCATTTTCCTCCACAGCTTAGAGAGCGCCTTAAAAAGTGACGTTGTCGTCCTGCCAATATATTGAGAGCATTTGGGTTGACAAGTTATATTTGCCTTTACATTCCCACTTGGGAACTAACAGCCATAACTGCCTTATTATGTAGGTAAGACGACTCAAATTCCTTCAAGACACTAGACAAAAGATAAACAGCAAAGCTCTTTAAAAAGAATCATGACATTTCCGCACTCATCGTAACCATCACCAGAGATATCTTGACCAGCAACAGATACAACGACAATATGAGACGACGAAATAGTGATGCTTTCACATGGTTAATAACAGGCAGCTTACTCCTTGGGACCATCCACTAAAACCCACGAGAGAACTACCAGTAGACACCACCCCTACTCTCCCAACACATACTGTCCCAACACCTACTGTCCCAACACCTACTGTCCCAACACCTACTGTCCCAACTGTCCAATGAGAATACAGGGCGAAATTACTCGGTCCTGTAAACATGGTTAACTACCTCCCTTCTCATCACACCCGCATGGAGGACATAGCTCTGCTCTGCCTCTGTGGATCCTAAGATTTTCTTTGGAGAGTTAAATTTACAACTTTCTTCCTAAGTGAAAAATATAAGTGGAGAGATTTGTGTTAGAACCATTATTCTAACATTTCGGTCATTTTCAATAAAACAAACACATGTTGTGTTATATATATATATATATATATATATATATATATATATATATATATATATATATATATATATATATATATATATATATATATATATATATATATGTCGTACCTAGTAGCCAGAACTCACTTCTCAGCCTACTATTCAAGGCCCGATTTGCCTAATAAGCCAAGTTTTCCTGAATTAATATATTTACTATAATTTTTTTCTTATGAAATGATAAAGCAACCCTTTTCTCTATGTATGAGGTCAATTTTTTTTTATTGGAGTTAAAATTAACGTAGATATATGACCGAACCTAACCAACCCTACCTAACCTAACCTAACCTATATTTATAGGTAAGGTTAGGTTAGGTAGCCAAAAAAAGCTAGGTTAGGTTAGGTTAGGTAGGTTAGGTAGACGAAAAAACATTAATTCATGAAAACTTGGCTTATTAGGCAAATCGGGCCTTGAATAGTAGGCTGAGAAGTGCGTTCTGGCTATTAGGTACGACATATATATATATATATATATATATATATATATATATATATATATATATATATATATATATATATATATATATATATATATATATATATATATATATATATATATATATATATATATATATATATATATATATATATATATATATATATATGTCGTACCTAGTAGCCAGAACGCACTTCTCAGCCTAATATGCAAGGCCCAATTTGCCTAATAAGCCAAGTTTTCATGAATTAATATTTTTTCGACTACCTAACCTACCTAACCTAACCTAACCTAACATTTTCGGCTACCTAACCTAACCTAACCTATAAAGATAGGTTAGGTTTGGTTAGGTAGGGTTGGTTAGGTTCGGTCATATATCTATGTTAATTTTAACTCCAATAACAAAAAATTGACCTCATATATAATGAAATGGGTAGCTTTATCATTTCATAAGAAAAAAAAATAGAGAAAATATATTAATTCATGAAAACTTGGCTTATTAGGCAAATCGGGCCTTGCATAGTAGGCTGAGAAGTGCGTTCTGGCTACTAGGTACGACATATATATATATATATATATATATATATATATATATATATATATATATATATATATATATGTCGTACCTAGTAGCCAGAACTCACTTTTTGGCCTACTATTCAAGGCCCGATTTGCCTAATAAGCCAAGTTTTCCTGAATTAATATATTTTTTCTAATTTTTTTCTTATGAAATGATAAAGCTACCCATTTCATTATGTATGAGGTCAATTTTTTTTTATTGGAGTTAAAATTAACGTAGATATATGACCGAACCTAACCAACCCTACCTAACCTAACCTAACCTATCTTTATAGGTTAGGTTTGGTTAGGTAGCCGAAAAAGTTAGGTTAGGTTAGGTTAGGTAGGTTAGGTAGTCGAAAAACAATTAATTCATGAAAACTTGGCTTACTAGGCAAATTTGGCCTTGCATAGTAGGCTGAGAAGTGAGTTCTGGCTACTAGGTACGACATATATATATATATATATATATATATATATATATATATATATATATATATATACATATATATACATATGTGTCGTACCGAGTAGCCAGAACGCACTTCTCAGCCTACTATGCAAGGCCCGATTTGCCTAATAAGCCATGTTTTCATGAATTAATGTTTTTTCGACAACCTAACCTACCTAACCTAACCTAACCTAACTTTTTCGGCTACCCAACCTAACCTAACCTATAAAGTGTTGGGGTTTACACTTACTCTCGGGTGATCAACAGTATACTTTCAATGTCACTCACCGTAGCCCTGCGGGTCTTCACTCTAATCCTCTCGGCGCCACTGCACGCCAGGAGAGTATCCCAGTCAATCTCAACCGGCCTCTGATTGAGGAGTGGGAACACAACTCGTTCACTTAACTGTTATGTGCCCGCCCCAACAATAGGGCTTTACTATTAACCACAAGGTCGCCAACTGGTGTTTTCGGTGTCCAGTAACACGTCAGTGGGCTGGTTGAATTGTGGTATCCTTGGCAAGGTCACACTCAATAGATCAGGAATCAGGCAGGTACTTACTTTTATCACTCTTTGCTTTCAAGTATAATATAGCCACAAGATAAATGGAGGGGATGATAGAAACACAAAAGAATTTTGTATTTTACTTAAAAATTCATTCAAAGTTGTCACAAGGTCATATCAATTAATAATCAGCTGATCCAGGCGGGAGTCGGTCGTTCCCACGTATATTATACACTAACTGCGGTGGCAACACTCCCCCTCTCGTCAATGTCACAATCAGCTGAGCGCCCCCCTGCCGCGCGAAAGTTTATTGCTTGTTTCTCTAGCAGCACGCGCGCTGTTTCTTTAAGTTCTCAATGATCACTAGAAGTTCGTACACTCGATATTTGCAACAATAGCACGTATTACTTCGCTACACCGTACTTGGGCTCAAACAATCGTTTCTATAATAAATGCGACAATAATTCACTATAATGGTTTTACACACCGCCCTTCATTTCAATGGTAACTTACGAAGTATTTAACACTGGAGTTCTCAGTACTTCCTTTCGTGGGCGATAACACAATAAATCACTGCACTCACAAATGGTTGTTCAATGCACGAACACAGACATATATAATATAGATATATCAGACATCAATAAATGGTAAATAAATAGTTACTGGGCACATAGCCTAACTTCCAAATACTGACATAATATTATATATAATTTCTCACTATATGTTCACATCAAAGTCTCATGAAAGAATTCTCAACACAGTAAATTCATCACTTAATCCGGGTGCCTGTACACACCAATAATAATATATATAAGTATCGTGAGTACTCTTGATAGTACTATTCTGCACACTGGTGCCTTACTGTGACATAGGTGAGACTTGCTCACGACATACAAAATCCTCAGGCTAATTAATATAGCTGAATAATATAGCTGACTAAAGGGGAATGGGGAGGGAAACTAGAAACACCTACTTCCACCTATCCTCCGATGAAAGTTGAGTTGTAGCTCCTGGTCCTCGTGTCGGGAACGCCCCCACACACACGTTGTCGTGTCCTCCAGGAACCCAATCGCTGTCCCACCGTTTAGCGCGTCGTCTCCGTGCCTTCTTCCCTGCAGGTCCGTGCTCCTCCTCGACTTCTTGTAGGGTTGGGAGTCGGTCTCCTGGCCGTCGACCTCTCCCAGCTACGGCTGTCCGCCTACTTCTCGGCTGCAGTCATCCGGATTCCCAAATAGTCCTCGTCTTCCTCTGCTACCCAGTGGCTCTGGTCAGCCACTACGCCGTCACGAATGGGTGAACTGCCTCAGACGTCGACTACATCACTGCACAGACTTCACTTCTTCTTGCACAGTACCTGTCCTGGAGCAATTGTTGCTCAATAACCGTCGATTCCCTCTCTGGTTCAACACATGAACTAAGGAAGACCTCACAGAGTACTGGCAGACTTCAGGTGACGCGTAAATTCCACGGGGGCGGGAAACAACTGTCAAACTGACAGGACCAATCGTCGCACGTCCAACCTCCTTGACGTGTCGTGTCTGACTGATGGCGCCAATGCGGCGCGCTGCCCGGACCCCCTTCCGTCGTGACGTCACTTTCGCCACGGGAGGTTTTCATTGGCTCCCTGTGCCACATTGCTGTCGGTGACCAATTCGGTGTCACTGACGTCACACAGTTTTGGCGGGGAAACAGGAGAGCCAGTGCCATCTTGGCTTCCTAAAGGGCCTAAACCACAGGCCAAAATATTATTGTTTCACAAATTTCTCGACTCTCCGAGAACACTCCACTCTCCCACATATATCAAATTGATGCCTGCGACGTAGAGAACGCTTGGGTAAAGGGGACATGACTCTTACTGCAGGCGTGGGAGAAATATAAGGGGGGAAACACCGTCACAAAAGATAGGTTAGGTTAGGTTAGGTAGGGTTGGTTAGGTTCGGTCATATATCTACGTTAATTTTAACTCAAATTTAAAGAAATTGACTTACACGTAATGAAATGAACAGATTTCTAATTTCATAAGGAAAAAAATAGAAAAATATATAAATTAAGGAAAATTTGGTCTATTAGGCAAATCGGGCCTTGCATAGTAGGACGAGTACGACGTTCTGGTCTACTTTTTATATATATATATATATATATATATATATATATATATATATATATATATATATATATATATATGTCGTACCTAGTAGCCAGAAACTCACTTATCACCCTACTATGCAAGGCCCGATTTGCCTAATAAGCCAAGTTTTCCCGAATTATTATATTTTCTCTAATTTTTTCTTATGAAATGATAAAGCAACCTATTTCTATATGTATGAGGTCAATTGGATTTTATTGGAGTTAAAATTAACGTAGATATATGACCGAACCTAACCAACCCTACCTAACCTAACCTAACCTATCTTTATAGGTTAGGCTAGGTTAGGTAGCCGAAAAAGTTAGTTAGGTTAGGTTTGGTAGGTTAGGAGTCGAAAAACAATTAATTCATGAAAACTTGGCTTATTAGGCAAATCGGGCCTTGCATAGTAGTCAGAGAAGTGCGTTCTGGCTACTAGGTACGACATATTGTATATATATATATATATATTTATTTTTTTATTTCCCTGTGTGCGTGTGTGTGTATTCACCTAGTTGTATTCACCTAGTTGTGCTTGCAGGGCTTGAGCTCTGCTCTTTCGGCCTGCCTCTCAACTGTCAATCAACTGTTACTGACTTTTTTTTCACACACCCACACCACAACACAAACACCACACACACACACACACCACACACACACACAACAACACACACACACACACACACACACCACACACACACACAGAGGCAGCCGTGACAGGTGACTAACTCCCAGGTAACTCACTATTTTACTGCTAGGTAACAGGGGCATCAGGGTGAAAGAAACTCTGCCCATCGTTTTTCGCTGGCGCTAGGAATCGAACCCGGGCCACAAGGATCACGTGCCAGCGTGCTATCCACACAGCCACCGGCGCCGAGCATTGACTCTTGGATCCCGCCTTTCCAGCCATCAGTTGTTTACTGCAATAACTCCTGTCCTATTTCCCTATCATACCTAATTTTAAAAGTATGAATTGAGTTTGCTTCCACAACCTGTTCCCCAAGTGCATTCCATTTTCCACTACTCTCACGCTAAAAGAAAACTTCCTAACATCTCTGTGACTCATCTGAGTTTCCAGTTTCCACCCATGTCCCCTCGTTCTGTTATTATTACGTGTGAACATTTCATCTATTTCCACTTTCTCAATTCCCCTGAGTATTTTATATGTTCCTATCATATCTCCTCTCTCCCTTCTTTTCTCTAGTGTCGTAAGGTTCAGTTCCCTCAGACGCTTTTCATATCCCATCCCTCGTATCTCTGGGACAAGCCTCGTCGCAAACCTCTGAACCCTCTCCAGTTTCCTTATGTGTTTCTTCAGGTGGGGACTCCATGATGGCGCGGCATACAATAAGACTGGTCTCACGTAGGCAGTATAAAGCGCCCTAAAAGCCTCCTCACTTAGGTTTCCGAATTAAGTTCTAATTTTCGCCAGTGTAGAGTACGCTGCTGTCGTTATCCTATTTATATGTGCTTCAGGAGTTAGATAAGGTGTCACATATACTCCCAGGTCTCTTTCTCGAATCGTGACAGATAGGCAGTTCCCCTTCATTGTGTACTATCCCTTTGGTCGTCTATCACCTGATCCCATTTCCATAACTTTACATTTACTGGTGTTGAACTCCAGTAGCCATTTTCCTGACCATCTCTGCAACCTGTTTAAGTCCTCTTGGAGGATCCTACAATCCTCATTTCTCAACGCTCTTCTCATTAAATTTGCGGTATCCGCAAACATTGACATGTATGACATGCATTAGAAAGAGGATTGGGCCCAGCACCGATCCTTGAGGTACTCCACTCGTTACTGTTCGCCAGTCTGACTTCTCGCCCCTTACCATTACCCTCTGGCTCCTTCGTGTTACCTCACCCATGCTAGTGCCTTTCCGCCTACTCCTGCCTGCCTCTCAAGTTTGTATAGCAGTCTCACGTGCGGTACTGTATCAAAGGCCTTTTGGCAGTCAAGAAATATGCAGTCTGCCCAGCCTTCTTTGTCCTGCCTTATCCTTGTTACTTTGTCATAGAATTCTAAAAGGTTTGTTAGGCATGATTTCCCTGTCCAGAACTCATGTTGGTGCTTGTTTACAAACCCAATGCTTTCCAGGTGCTCAACAAGTCTTAGCCTAATTATTCTTTCAAGCATTTTGCCGGGGATGCTTGTCAGTGATACGGGTCTGTAGTTAAGTGCCTTCTTCCTATCACCTTTCTTGAAAATCGGTACGACATTTGCCTCCTTCCAGCAACTGGGCAATTCTCCTGACATAAGTGACTCATAAAGATCATTGCCAGAGGCACGCTGAGAGCCTGCCTGCCTCCTTTAGTATCCACGGTGATACTTTGTCTGATCCAACCGCCTTTAGTTGCAATCCAGGGTGTCAACTGTTTTCATTACCTCTTCTGTTGTCACCTCTATATCTGATAGTCTGTCATCTAGGGTAATCGCTTCTAACAATGGGCAGCCACTCAGGCTCGGTTGTGAACACTCCATGGAAACTTGCATTCAGTACCTCGCAGATTTCCTTGTCGCTTTTCTGTATATGCCTCTTCTGTTTTCCTCAGTCTTGTCACTTGGTCATTTACCGACATCTTCCTTCTTATATGGCTATGTAGTAATTTAGGTTGCTTTTTCGCTTTGATTGCAATAGCATTCTCATAATTTTTTTCCGACACTCGTCTTATATTAATGAAATCGTCCCTAGCTCTGTTACATCTAATCCTGTTGTCCTCTGTCCTTTGTCTTCTGTACTTCCTCCACTCCTTCCTGCTTCTCACTTTTGCTTCCTAACACTGTCTATTAAACCATGGGTTACTATATTCCCTCCTGTTTTTTTTCTTTACTGTTGGAATAAATCTCTTTTCAGCCTCCTTGCATTTCCATATGACTTGGTTCATCATATCTTGCACTGTTTTTCCTCTAATTTCTTCCTTCCACTGCACTTCTCCCAGGTAGTCCCTTATGCTCCTGTAGTCCCCTCTTCTGTAATCAAGTCTCCTTTCTCGGACCTCATGTCCTTTGGTCACAATTTTAAGCTCCATCATGTAGTCAAAGACTAGGACACAATGGTCACTGGCTCCTAGTGGTATTTCATGTTCCAACTGCTCGATGTCTTCTACATTCTGGGTGAAAATGAGGTCTAACAGGCTGGGCGTATCCCCTCCTCTTTCCCTAGTGTCTTCCTTCACATGCTGTGTCAGGAAATTCCTGTCAATAACGTCTACCAGCTTCGCTCCACCAGGTCTCCTCCCCGCCATGGGGATTCCTCGTTTCCCAATCGATCTCTCCGTTATCTAAGTCCCCCATGACCAGCAGCTTCGCTCTCATTCTATGCGCTATAGTTGCTGCCCTCTGCAGTTCATCTATACATGCCCTGTTGCTGTCCTCATACTCCTGCCTGGGCCTTCTACTGTTTGGTGGGGGATTGTAGAGTATCAAGATTACAATCTTCTTCCCATCCATTGTCAGAGTTCCATGTATGGAGTTCGTGCTTTCATTGGTACCCGGATTTTCCAGCTCATCAAACTTCCATACTTCCATTTCCGCTTTATTAGGAGTACCACTCCTCCTCCCTGTCTGTGTCCTTTCTTTTCTTACCACCTGGTACCCCTCTGGAAAGATTGCAGACAAAGATGTGTGTGTGTGTGTGTACTCACCTAATTGTGCTTGCGGGGGTTGAGCTTTGGCTCTTTGGTCCCGCCTCTCAACTGTCAATCAACTGGTGTACAGATTCCTGAGCCTACTGGGCTCTATCATATCTACATTTGAAACTGTGTATGGAGTCAGCCTCCACCACATCACTTCTTAGTGCATTCCATTTATTAACTACTCTGACACTGAAAAAATCTTTCTAACGTCTCTGTGGCTCATCTGGGTACTAAGTTTCCACCTGTGTCCCCTTGTTCGTGTCCCACCCGTGCTGAAGAGTTTGTCTTTGTCCACCCTCTCAATTTCCCTGAGAATTTTGTAGGTGGTTATCATGTCTCCCCTTACTCTTCTGTTTTCCAGGGTTGTGAGGTTCAGCTCCTTTTGCATTTCCTCGTAGCTCATTCCTCTCAGTTCCGCTGAAGACTCAGCGGTAAGCCTGGTGGCATACCGCTGAATCTTCTCTAGCTTTGTCTTGTGTTTAACTAGGTATGGACTCCAGGCTGGTGCTGCATACTCCTTAAAAATCTTAAATCTTAAGGTCTTAAATAAGTGGTATACAGGGTTTTGAAAGATTTCTTACACAAGTTTCTAAAGGCAGTTCTTATGTTGGCCAATCTAGCATATGCCGCTGATGATATTCTTTTGATGTGGGTCTCTGGGAACAGGTTCGGTGTGATATCAACCCCCAGATCTTTCTCTCTATTTGACTCTTGCAGGATTTCACCTCCCAGATGATACCTTGTGTTCAGCCTCCTGCTCCCTTCGCCCAATTTCATCACCTTACACATTCCTGAGTTGAACTTTAGTAGCCATTTTCTAGACTATTCCTGCAGTTTATCCAGGTCATCCAGTAGTCTCTGTCTATCTTCATCCGTCTTGATTCTTCTCATAATTTTTGCATCATCAGCAAACATTGAGAGGAATGAGTCTATACCCTCCCGAAGATCGTTTACACATATTAGAAACAGGTTGGGTCCAAGTACTGAGCCCTGTGGGACTTCGCTGGTGATATCTCGCTACTCTGATGTCTCTCCCCTCACCGTTACTCGCTGTTTCCTGTTGCTTAAGTACTCCCTTATCCACTGGAGCACCTTCTCTTTTACCTGTTGCTCCAACTTTTTTAACAGCCTTTTATGGGGGTACTGTGTCAAAGGCGTCTGGCAGTCCATGAAAATGCAGTTTGCCCACCCTTCCCTTCCTGCCTAATTTTTGTTGCCTGGTCATAAAATTCTATTAAACCTGTGAGGCACGATTTACCATCCCTGAACCCATGTTGCTGGTGCGTTACAAAATTATTTCCCTCCAGATGCTCTACGAGCATTTTCCTCACGATCTTATCCATCACCTTGCATGGTATACAAGTTAAGGAAACTGGCCTGTAGTTCAGTGCCTCTTGCCTGTCACCTTTCTTGTATATTGGGACCACGTCAGCTGTCTTCCAACTTTCTGGTAAGTCTCCTGTTTCCAGTGACCTGTTATACACCATAGAGAGTGGCACGCTTAGTGCTTCTGCCCCTTCCTTTAGTATCCATGGTGAGATTCTGTCAGACCCAACAGCCTTCGTCACATCCAGCTCCAGCAGATACCTTTTGACCTCATCACTGGTGAGGTCAAATTCCTCCAAGGTTGCTTGGTTTGCCGCCTCTTCATTTAGTGCAGCGGCTTCTCATTGTTCTATTGTGAAGACCTCCTGGAATCTCTTGTTGAGTTCTTCACACACCTCCTTGTCATTCTCTGTGTATCTATTCTCCCCTTTTTGCAGCTTCATCACTTGTTCCTTCACTGCTGTTTTCCTCCTGATGGGGTTGTGGAGCAGCTTTGGTTGGGTCTTGGCTTTACTCGCGAAGTCATTTTCAAACTGTCTCTCTGCTTCCCTCCTCACCCTGAGATACTCATTTCTGGCCCTCTGGTATCTCTCCCTGCTCTCTGGTGTTCTGGTATTTCTGTAGTTTCTCCATGTTATTTTACTCAGTTGCTTCGCTACCTTGCATTCCTGGTTGAACCATGGGTTTTTCTGTTGTTTTTCGTTTTTCTCCTTTTGGACGGGGATAAACGTGTGTGCAGCTTCCTGGCACTTCTGGGTGACAAAATCCATCATGACCTGCACATTCTTGTCTCTAAGTTGTTTCCCATGGTATTCCCCTGAGGAAGTTCCTCATCTCGTTATATTTTCCTCTTCGGTAATTCAGTGTTTTTCCCTCCAATCCCATCCTTTGATAGGTTATCCCTACCTGCACCAAGTACTCAAAGGTCAGTACACTGTGGTCACTCATTCCTATGGGGACTTCAACTTTGACTTCCCTTATTTCTGACTCATTCAGGGTGAATATCGAGTCGAGTCTAGCTGGTTCATCATTGCCTCTCACTCTTGTGGGTTCCTTGACATGCTGGCTCAGAAAATTCCTTCTTGCCACTTCCAAGAGTTTAGCTCTCCACGTATCTGCACCTCCATGTGGGTCCCCATTCTCCCAGTCTATCTTTCCATGGTTGAAATCGCCCATGATTAAGAGTCTTGAGCCATTCCTACAGGCAACTGAAGCTTCCCTCTCTATTATATTTATGGTTGCCATGTTGTTCCTATCAAACTCCTGTCTAGGTCTTCTGTCATTTATGGGAGGGTTGTAAATGACTGCCACTATTATCTTAGGTCCACCTATTGTTATAGTTCCTGTTATGTAATCTCTGAATCCATCACAGCCCGGAATTTCCATCTCATCAAAACTCCAGTCCTTCCTTATCAGCAGGGCCGCTTCACCTCCTTTCCCTTCCCCTCTCTTTCCTTACTATATAGTAGTCCTTTGGAAACACAGCATCTGTTATGACTCCTGACAATTTTGTTTCCGTTAGTCCTATTATATCAGGGTTTTCTTCTTGCGCCCTTTCTGCCAGTTCACTTGCTCTATTAGTAATCTCATCAATGTTTGAGTTCATTACCTTGAAGCTCACTTTCTTATATCCAATTTCACCCACACTCCCTACAAGTGTAGGAAGTTGTTCCATGGTCATTGCTACTTAGGTAGGCTCATCCTCCTGCGAGGTAGTTGCCAGGGGTTCAGGGGGAGGTGGAGTGGGGGATGGAGGGTTTAGGTCTTCCTCAGGCCTGCTTGGGGCAGGAAGAAGTCCTGGGGGTGAGGGGGCAGGGATTGCTTGGGGAAAGGGCATGCCCTCCTGCGGTGTAGTTGACAGGGATTTGGGGGGAGGTGGAGTGGGGGATAGAGGGCTTTGGTCTTGTTCAGGCCTGCTTGGGGCAGGAAGAAGACCAGGGGCAGGGAAAGCAGGGGATACTTAGGGTAAGGGGAGGGGGAGGATTTGGGTTTCATGATGGGCATTGTGCAGGGGCAAGGAAGGGTTTGTGCTGGGGGATAGGGGGGGAGGCCCTATTGGGTGGTGGGCTGGAGTGTTGCATTACCCCCTGGGGTTGCTGGGTTGCTGGATTGGGGTTCCCCACTCCCCTCTGGGATTGCTGGGTTGGAGGCTGAGGTTCCCTGGATCCCTTCCCTCTCCTTGCGCCATTTCTTTGCATCTGCTGCCCTTACTATCTCGTCTCTGGTCATGTCCCTCTGAACATATACCTCTTTGTAGTTCCTTGCATACCTCAGTTTGGTCTTCTTTACCAGGATGTCCTCTTTGATCACCTCGCTCTTGAATACTACCTTGATCAATGTCTTTTTGTCTCTGTTGTACTGGCCAATACTGTGTGTGTGTGTACTTACCTAGTTGTATTTACCTTGCTGTGCTCGCGGGGGTCGTGCTCTGGCTCTTTGGTCCCGCCTCTGAACTGTCAATCAACTAATGAACAGGTTCCTGAGCCTACTGGGCTCTATCATGTCTACACCAGAAGCTGTGTATGGAGTCAGCCTCCACCACATCACTTCCTAATGCATTCCATTTGTCTACTACTCTACCACTGAAAAAAATCTTCCTAACGTCTCTATGACTCATTTGGGCACTCAATTTCCACCTGTCTCCCATAGTGCGTGTGCCCCTTGTGTTAAGTAGTCTGTCTTTATCTACCCTATCAATTACTCTGAGAATCTTGTATGTGGTGATCATGTAACCCCCTAACTCTTCTGTCTGCCAGTGACGTGAGGTTTAATTCCCGTAGTCTCTCCTCGTAGCTCATAACCCTTAATTCGAGTACTAGTCTGGTGGTAAACCTTTAAACCTTTTCCAGTTTAGTCTTATGCTTGACTAGACATGGACTCCATGCTGGAGGCTCATACTCCAGGATTGGTCTGACATATGTGCTATACAAAGTTGTATACCTGCATGACTCGAGACCGTCGCCCTACCGTCCAGCCCAAGTGGCTGGACAATGGAACAAGGAGAATAACTGACTTACCCTGAGTCGTAGTACTGGATAGTTCCCGACATAAAAAATAACCCGCAGAGCGTTTTCGAGTAACCGGTTTTGTATACAAATACAAACTCACCGGTGCTATTGGCCACGATGAACTACTGGTACTCTTAATGAAGCTCTGGATCATACTGAAGTGTCCAGCATTCTTCATTCATGAAGGAGTAATTGTGTATTTTTTTGCCAGCAAGTTGGGTAAAGTATTGAAGTATCAATACGACTAAACGTGATGATAACATTGATCATCACTGCTGATAACATTGATCATCACTGCTAATAACATTGATCATCACTGCTGATAACATTGATCATCACTGCTAATAACATTGATCATTACTGAAGATATCATTGATCATCGATCTGATAACATTGATCATCACTGATGATAACATTGATCATCACTGATGATAACATTGATCATCACTGATGATTACATTGATCATCACTGATGATAACATTGATCATCACTGATGATAACATTGATCACGTGTAACGGCAAAGGCGAAAAGGTAATTATCAGAGTAAAACGCTAAGCCATTACGGCTGTGTAGCACTTGGAAGGGATAAGGAGACAAGGATCTGGGAGAGGACGGAAGGGCGGAACGGTGCCCAACCACTTGGACCGTCGGGGATCGAACACCGACCTGCAAGATTTATCAGGCTGTAAGGACCAGAACAAGTTGTTGGGTAACTGAGGACCAACTTAATTCTACTAATTTGTCACACTCATGGATGTTTTATCCTGGCCACACATGCAGGTGGCAGACCTATACATCCCCACACATGCAGGTGGAAGACCTATACATCCCCACACATGCAGGTGGAAGACCTATACATCCCCACACATGCAGGTGGCAGACCTAAACAACCCACACATGCAGGTGGCAGACCTAAACAACCCCACACATGCAGGTGGCAGACCTAAACAACCCACACATGCAGGTGGCAGACCTAAACAACCCACACATGCAGGTGGCAGACCTAAACAACCCCACACATGCAGGTGGCAGACCTGAACAACCCCACACATGCAGGTGGCAGACCTAAACAACCCCACACATGCAGGTGGCAGACCTGAACAACCCCACACATGCAGGTGGCAGACCTGAACAACCCCACACATGCAGGTGGCAAACCTAAACAACCCCACACATGCAGGTGGCAGAACTGAACAACCCACACATGCAGGTGGCAGACCTAAACAACCCACACATGCAGGTAGCAGACCTAAACAACCCACACATGCAGGTGGTAGACCTGAACAACCCCAGACATGCAGGTGGCAGACCTATACAACCCCACACATGCAGATGGCAGACCTAAACAACCCACATGCAGGTGGCAGACCTAAACAACCCACACATGCAAGTGACAGACCTAAACAACCTCACACATGCAGGTGGCAGACCTATAAACCCCACATGCAGATGGCAGACCTGAACAACCCACACATGCAGGTGGCAGACCTGAACCACCCACACATGCAGGTGGCAGACCTGAACAACCCTTGACGGCAGCATACCTGGAGGTAGAGCGCTGGTTGGTCGCTTTAGGGACACTGCATCTTGGCTTAGTTAACCTTTGAAGTCTGTGTAGGCGATGAGTCGCAATAACGTGGCTGAAGTATGTTGACCAGACCACACACTACAATGTGAAGGGACGACGACGTTTCGGTCCGTCCTGAACCATTCTCAAGAATCGACTTGAGAATGGTCCAGGACGGACCGAAACATCGTCGTCCCTTCACTTTCTAGTGTGTGTGTGGTCTGGTCAACTTTGAACTCTGTCATGTTCAGGTTTGGCCCTGGTGTAGAGAACCAGACTTTAGTTGTATATAACACTTCGCCTGTAAGGCTTTATCTATACATTTTTTTTTAGCCTTGCAGAGGATTTCTTTCGTCGTCTGGGACACAACTGGAGTTAACTTGACGAGTCTAACTAGGTTAAAGAGACCTGTTTACCTCAGTTTAGGAGCAAGAAACGAGGGTAAGTTATACATTTGTTCTGCGGATTGTTAGTGCGTAGTTGTAATTGGGTTATCTTGAGTGTATATAAAAAGGTCGTCCAACACGACCCCACTCTGGATCGATGGTGTGAAAACATCAAAATATTGCAAAAAAGTCTATTTTATATAAATTACCCAAACTCGTTCGCGTATATGTCTAACAACATATACGCTGGAAACAATTCAACGATCCTATGTCTATATATTACCCGATAGTACGTTCCTTAAATCCACACACACCTATTTTTAAACCAATATCTTCCAAGGAATTTTTAATTTAAATTCATAAAAGCTACTTTAAGTAAACTTTTCTGAATCTAAATGAACCCTTAATCTAAACTTGACTAGCAGCATACAGCTTATGTGTAGGGTTCCTGCTTTTTTGGAGTCTATGAATATATTTTAATGTTTAAGGCTTCCACCCTTTCTGAAAAATAAATTTGATTCACAGGGAAAATATAGGAGACGTGTCCTCGTATAGTGAAGGAGAGGAGAACAAGCCGTAAAAAATTATGCATTACTCTCCCTTCTTCCCGCTTTTCCTCTCTCTCTCTCCCCCTCTCCCTCTCTCCCTCTCCCTCTCTCCCTCTCTCCCTCTCTCTCTCTCCCTCTCTCTCTCTCCCTCCCTCTCTCCCTCTCCCTCCCTCCCTCGCAGTGTCATAAGACTAGCCTGACAAGGCATGAAAAATGGGAAACATATATTCCCTTGGTATGTGTCAGGTATTGAATGGGGGGAGACTAAGGTGAGTCTGGATAACAGGATGGGCGGGTGGGAGAGAAGTGAATGAGAAGAGGGAATACAAAATATAAAGAATGATTGTGAAAAGGACGAGAAAATGGGTGTCAAGAGTCACCCATTCGGAGTCACGGAGGAGTGACAAGAGAAGGAAAATAAAGGGGAAACGTGTGTATAAAGATGATAATTATAAAATGAGTGAAGGGAGAATAATAGGAAGGCAAGGATGGAAGGGTGGATGGTGAGACGAAACAAAAATTAAGATAAATGAAAGGATATAGATTAGGATTTTTTATTATTATTATTATTTTCTACCACAGGCGTGGTCACACATTTACAATGCTAACCAACATATTACATTTTCTTCTGTCCTCCATGGACAGGGTTAGAGATATGTTAAACACATAGTTCAGGGGTTTATTGAAGAATCAACCACAGAAGGTGATTCGGTGCTTTTAAAATGCTAAGCTACCTTACATACGTAAATACATAGATGCACAGATTTACGTATGCCCTACATAAAGTGTTCCATGTGTCTTTTACATAGTCTCATTAATATGCATTTACAAAGGTGAAATGTAATTCTGATCAGATTCCATAAATACTTCATACACATACATATACACACACAGAACATCAGAACAGCGTTCAGGAACCTGTGTAAGGAATCATTCAGAATTTTGTACACCACATATGTAAGACCAATCCTGGAGTATGCGTCCCCAGCATGGAGCCCGTACCTTGTCAAGCACAAGACGAAGCTGGAAAAAGTCCAAAGGTATGCTACTAGACAAGTCCCAGAACTAAGAGGCTGAGTTATGAGGAAAGGCTGCGGGAAATGCACCTTACGACACTGGAAGACAGAGGACTAAGGGGGGACATGATCACAACCTACAAAATCCTCAGGGGAATCGACCGAGAAAATAAGGATAAACTATTCAACACTGGCGGGACGCGAACAAGGGGACACAGGTGGAAACTGAGTACCCACATGAGCCACAGGGACGTATGAAGGAACTTTTTCAGTGTCAGAGTAGTTAACAGATGAAATGCATTAGGCAGTGATGTGGTGGAGGCCGACTCCATACACAGTTTTAAATGTAGATATGATAGAGCCCAGTAGGCTCAGGAACCTGTACACCAGTTGATTGACAGTTGAGAGGCGGGACCAAAGAGCCAAAGCTCAACCCCCACAAGCACAAATAGGTGAGTACACAAACATATACGTACATATACATATATACATACATATTACACACACATGCATTCACATACATTTGTCTCTTTTACTCTGACAGGGTGAGATAGCTTA
>NC_091176.1:2957558-2982558 GCF_040958095.1 Procambarus clarkii
CTACCTGGTGATTGTAGTGGTGGAGCTTCGTGGTGATTGTAGTGGTGTAGCTACGTGGTGATTGTAGTGGTGGAGCTACCTGGTGATTGTAGTGGTGTAGCTACGTGGTGATTGTAGTGGTGGAGCTACCTGGTGATTGTAGTGGTGGAGCTACCTGGTGATGGTAGTGGTGAAGCTACATGGTGATGGTAGTGGTGAAGCTACCTGGTGATGGTAGTGGTGAAGCTACCTGGTGATTGTAGTAGTGGAGCTACCTGGTGATGGTAGTGGTGTAGCTACCTGGTGATGGTAGTGGTGTAGCTACCTGGTGATGGTAGTGATGTAGCTACCTGTTGATGGTAGTGGTGTAGCTACCTAGTGATGGTAGTGGTGTAGCAACCTGGTGATTGTAGTGGAGCCGCTACCTGGTGATTGTAGTCGGGTAGCTACCTGGTGATGGTAGTGGTGTTGCTATGTGGTGATTGTAGTGGTGTAGGTACCTGGTGATGGTAGTGGTGTAGCTACCTGGTGATGGTAGTGGTGTAGCTACCTGGTGATTGAAGTGGTGTAGCTACCTGGTGATTGTAGTGGTGTAGCTACCTGGTGATGGTAGTGTTGTAGCTACCTGGTGATGGTAGTGATGTACCTACCTGGTGACTGAAGTGGTGTAGCTACGTGGTGATTGTAGTGGTGTTGCTACCTGGTGATGGAAGTGTTGTAGCTACCTGGTGAGGGTAGTATTGTAGCTACCTTGTGATGGTAGTGGTGTTGCTACCTGGTGATGGTAGTGATGTAGCTACCTGGTGATGGTAGTGGTGGAGCTACCTGGTGATGGTAGTGATGTAGCTACCTGGTGATGGTAGTGGTGGAGCTACCTGGTGATTGTAGTGGTGGAGCTACCTGGTAATGGTAGTGGTGGAGCTACCTGGTGATGGTAGTGGTGGAGCTACCTGGTGATGGTAGTGATGTAGCTACCTGGTGATGGTAGTGGTGGAGCTACCTGGTGATTGTAGTGGTGGAGCTACCTGGTGATCGTAGTGGTGGAGCTACCTGGCGATGGTAGTGATGTAGCTACCTGGTGATGGTAGTGGTGGAGCTACCTGGTGATGGTAGTGGTGTAGCTACCTGGTGATGGTAGTGTTGTAGCTACCTGGTGATGGTAGTGGTGTTGCTACCTGGTTATGGTAGTGGTGTAGCTACCTGGTGATGGTAGTGGTGTAGCTACCTGGTGATGGTAGTGGTGGAGCTACCTGGTGATGGTAGTGGTGGAGCTACCTGGTGATAGTAGTGGTGGAGCTACCTACACCTGTGTGTGTGTGTGTGTGTGTGTGTGTGTGTGTATGTGTGTGTATGTGTGTGTGTGTGTGTGTGTGTGTGTGTGTGTGTGTGTGTGTGTGTGTGTGTGTGTGTGTGTGTGTGTGTGTGTGTGTGTTTTGTGGCAAAAAAAAAATAATTTGATATATGACAGATGGGAAGGGAGCCGAAAGAGCCAAACCCCCATAAGCACAATTAGATGAATACTCTTGGCCACTCGCTCCTAACACTTTGCCGTTAGGGGGGGGGGGGAAATAACACTTTGCTGTTGGGGGGGGGGGAATAACACTTTGCCGTTGGGGGGGGGGAAATAACACTTTGCTGTGGGAGGATAAACACTTTGCCGTGGGGGGACAAACACTTTGCCGTGGGGGGACAAACACTTTGCCGTTGGGGGGGACTAACACTTTGCCGTTGGGGGGGACTAACACTTTGCAGAGGGGGGACAAACACTTTGCCATTGGGGGAGTAACACGTAACTTGCCATGGGGGGACTAACACTTTGCCGTGGGGGTGATTAACAACACGCAAACAGTATGCCCTCAAAACCGCGTGAGCGAGAGGCCCGCAAATCCGAGCGAGCGAGATCCCTGCAAAACCTAGCAAGCAAGAGGCCCGCAAAACCTAGCGAGCGAGAGGCCCGCAAAAACCTAGCGAGCGAGAGGCCCGCAAAACCTAGCGAGCGAGAGGCCCGCAAAACCTAGCGAGCGAGAGGCCCGCAAAACCGAGCGAGCGAGATGCCCTCAAAACCGAGCGAGCGAGAGGCCCGCAAAACCGAGCAAGCGAGAGGCCCGCAAAACAGAGCGAGCGAGAGGCCCGCAAAACAGAGCGAGCGAGAGGCCCGCAAAACAGAGCGAGCGAGAGGCCCGCAAAACAGAGCGAGCGAGAGGCCTGGAAAACAGAGCGAGCGAGAGGAACGCAAAACCGAGCGAGCGAGAGGCCCGGAAAACAGAGCGAGCGAGAGTCCCGCAAAACAGAGCAAGCGAGAGGCCCGCAAAACTTAGCGAGCGAGAGGCCCGCAAAACCGAGCGAGCGAGAGGCCCGCAAAACTTACAGAGCGAGAGACCCGCAAAACCGAGCGAGTGAGAGGCCCGCAAAACCGAGCGAGCGAGAGGACCGCAAAACTTAGCGAGCGAGAGGCCCGCAAAACCGAGCGAGCGAGAGGCCCGCAAAATCAAGCGAGCGAGAGGCCCGCAAATCAGAGCGAGCGAGAGGCCCGCAAAACAGAGCGAGCGAGAGTCCCGCAAAACAAAGCGAGCGAGAGGCCCGCAAAACTTAGCGAGCGAGAGGCCCGCAAAACAGAGCGAGCGAGAGTCCCGCAAAACAGAGCGAGCGAGAGGCCCGCAAAACTTAGCGAGCGAGAGGCCCGCAAAAACGAGCGAGCGAGAGGACCACAAAACTTAGCGAGCGAGAGGCCCGCAAAACGGAGCGAGCGAGAGGCCTGCATAACCTAGCGAGCGAGAGGCCCGCAAAACCAAGGTCGTGTTAGTCACCTCCACGGCAAGGTGTTAGTCACCTCCACGGCAAAGTGTTAGCCCCCACGGCAAAGTGTTAAGGTAGGAATCTGGTGTTCCTACACCAGGTTATTCCTCAGTTCACGAACTGTAGTTCACTGAGGTCGTGACCTGCCCCGGGTCACGGGAGTCACGGGCTGCGGTGTTATGCGCAGAGTGTGTGACACTGGTGTTGTCACGGGTGTTGTCACAGGGGTGGTCACTGGGGTAGTCACGGATGTGGTCACGGATGTAGTCACGGGTGTAGTCATCACCAATTATGCCACAGGTGGTGTCCTGTAGCACCACGTCTGTGTCACAGGTGACCTGGGCCGTGACCTGGGTCGTATACCGACACGCCTGCCCCGGATCATGGGGGTCACGGGCTGCGGTGTTATGCGCAGAGTGTGTGACACTGGTGTTGTCACAGGGGTTGTCACGGGGGTTGTCACGGATGTAGTCACGGGGGTGGTCACCACCAATTATGCCTCAGGTGGTGTCCTGTAGCACCACGTCTGTGTCACAGGTGACCTGGGCCGTGACCTGGATCGTATCCCGACACGCCTGCCCCGGATCATGGGAGTCACGGGCTGCGGTGATATGCGCTGAGTGTGTGACACTGGTGTTGTCACAGGGGTTGTCACGGGGGTGGTTACGGATGTAGTCACGGGGGTGGTCACGGATGTAGTCACGGGGGTGGTCACCACCAATTATGCCTCAGGTGGTGTCCTGTAGCACCACGTCTGTGTCACAGGTGACCTGGGTCGTGACCTGGGTCGTATCCCGACACGCCTGCCCCGGATCACGGGAGTCACGGGCTACGGTGTTATGCGCAGAGTGTGTGACACTGGTGTTGTCACAGGGGTAGTCACGGGGGTTGTCACGGGTGTGGACACGGGGGTAGTCACGGGTGTGGTCACAGTGCTGGTCACGGGGGTTGTCACCACCAATTATGCCACAGGTGGTGTCCTGTAGCACCACGTCTGTGTCACGGGTGATCTAGGTCGTGACCTGGGACGTATCCCTACACGCCTGCCCCGGATCACGGGAGTCACGGGCTGCGGTGTTATGCGCAGAGTGTGTGACACTGGTGTTGTCACAGGGGTTGTCACGGGGGTGGTCACTGCTGTTGTCACAGGGGTTGTCACGGATGTAGTCACAGGGGTTGTCACGGATGTAGTCACGGGGGTGGTCAACACCAATTATGCCTCAGGTGGTGTCCGGTAGCACCACGTCTGTGTCACAGGTGACCTGGGTCGTGACCTGGGTCGTATCCCCACACGCCTGCCCCGGATTCCGGGAGTCACGGGCTGTGGTGTTATGCGCAGAGTGTGTGACACTGGTGTTGTCACGGGGGTGGTCACGGGTGGGGTCACTGGAGGTGGCCCCGTCGACTCCGTCTCCTTCACTTAGGACTCAACTGGGTCCAGGTCGAGAAGGATATTAAGGGTCCTGATGAAGGCCCACCAGACGGCCACCTCGAGGACGCCCGTCACGAAACACCTGGACATGGTCCAGCAGGTCCAGGGGGTCGTGAAGGTCCCGGGGCGTGGAGGGACGATCACCTTCAAGAGGGGGACGTTACTCAACAGTCCCCGCCAGCTGGAGTCGTACTGCCGCTAGAGGAGGCGCAGACGGAGGTGGTTCTGGACCACACCCCAGACGTACCACAACACACGACACACCACCGCCACCACCATCATCATGGAGGTGTTGATTCTATCAGTAAACATTATTTATGTTTTATTTTTTCTGAAAAGTATTTTGTTTTTTACAGAATATTATTAATTTGTTGCTGTATTGTTCATCGCTAATGTTTGGAAATGAGATGTGTTACAACATGCAGAAATACGACACGCACCTGGCAGCTACCAGGTGATTGTAGTGGAGTAGCTACCTGGTGATTGTAGTGGTGTAGCTACGTGTTGATTGTAGTGGTGGAGCTACCTTGTGATTGTAGTGGTGGAGCTACCTGGTGATTGTAGTGGTGGAGCTTCGTGGTGATTGTAGTGGTGTAGCTACGTGGTGATTGTAGTGGTGGAGCTACCTGGTGATTGTAGTGGTGTAGCTACGTGGTGATTGTAGTGGTGGAGCTACCTGGTGATTGTAGTGGTGGAGCTACCTGGTGATGGTAGTGGTGAAGCTACCTGGTGATGGTAGTGGTGAAGCTACCTGGTGATGGTAGTAGTGAAGCTACTTGGTGATTGTAGTAGTGGAGCTACCTGGTGATGGTAGTGGTGTAGCTACCTGGTGATGGTAGTGGTGTAGCTACCTGGTGATGGTAGTGATGTAGCTACCTGTTGATGGTAGTGGTGTAGCTACCTTGTGATGGTAGTGGTGGAGCTACCTGGTGATGGTAGTGGTGTAGCTACCTGGTGATGGTAGTGGTGTAGCTACCTAGTGATGGTAGTGGTGCAGCTACCTGGTGATTGTAGTGGAGCCGCTACCTGGTGATTGTAGTCGGGTAGCTACCTGGTGATGGTAGTGGTGTTGGTATGTGGTGATTGTAGTGGTGTTGCTACCTGGTGATGGTAGTGGTGTAGCTACCTGGTGATGGTAGTGGTGTAGCTACCTGGTGATGGTAGTGGTGTAGCTACCTGGTGATGGTAGTGGTGTAGCTACCTGGTGATGGTAGTGGTGTAGCTACCTAGTGATGGTAGTGGTGTAGCTACCTGGTGATTGTAGTGGAGCAGCTATCTGGTGATTGTAGTCGGGTAGCTACCTGGTGATGGTAGTGGTGTTGCTACGTGGTGATTGTAGTGGTGTAGCTACCTGGTGATTGTAGTAGTGTAGCTACCTGGTGATGGTAGTGGTGTAGCTACCTCGTGATGGTAGTGGTGTAGATACCAGGTGATTGTAGTGGTGGAGCTACCTGGTGATTGAAGTGGTGTAGCTACCTGGTGATTGTAGTGGTGTAGCTACCTGGTGATGGTAGTGTTGTAGCTACCTGGTGATGGTAGTGATGTACTTACCTGGTGACTGAAGTGGTGTAGCTACGTGGTGATTGTAGTGGTGTTGCTACCTGGTGATGGTAGTGTTGTAGCTACCTGGTGATGGTAGTGTTGTAGCTACCTGGTGATGGTAGTGGTGTTGCTACCTGGTGATGGTAGTGATGTAGCTACCTGGTGATGGTAGTGGTGTAGCTACCTGGTGATGGTAGTAGTGTAGCTACCTGGTGATGGTAGTGGTGTAGCTACCTAGTGATGGTAGTGGTGTAGCTACCTGGTGATTGTAGTGGAGCAGCTACCTGGTGATTGTAGTCGGGTAGCTACCTGGTGATGGTAGTGGTGTTGCTACGTGGTGATTGTAGTGGTGTAGCTACCTGTTGATTGTAGTGGTGTAGCTACCTGGTGATGGTAGTGGTGTAGCTACCTGGTGATGGTAGTGGTGTAGATACCAGGTGATTGTAGTGGTGGAGCTACCTGGTGATTGAAGTGGTGTAGCTACCTGGTGATTGTAGTGGTGTAGCTACCTGGTGATGGTAGTGTTGTAGCTACCTGGTGATGGTAGTGATGTACTTACCTGGTGACTGAAGTGGTGTAGCTACGTGGTGATTGTAGTGGTGTTGCTACCTGGTGATGGTAGTGATGTAGCTACCTGGTGATGGTAGTGGTGGAGCTACCTGGTGATGGTAGTGATGTAGGTACCTGGTGATGGTAGTGGTGGAGCTACCTGGTGATTGTAGTGGTGGAGCTACCTGGTAATGGTAGTGGTGGAGCTACCTGGTGATGGTAGTGGTGGAGCTACCTGGTGATGGTAGTGATGTAGCTACCTGGTGATGGTAGTGGTGGAGCTACCTGGTGATTGTAGTGGTGGAGCTACCTGGTGATCGTAGTGGTGGAGCTACCTGGCGATGGTAGTGATGTAGCTACCTGGTGATGGTAGTGGTGGAGCTACCTGGTGATAGTAGTGGTGTAGCTACCTGGTGATGGTAGTGTTGTAGCTACCTGGTGATGGTAGTGGTGTTGCTACCTGGTGATGGTAGTGGTGTAGCTACCTGGTGATGGTAGTGGTGTAGCTACCTGGTGATGGTAGTGGTGGAGCTACCTGGTGATGGTAGTGATGGAGCTACCTGGTGATAGTAGTGGTGGAGCTACCTACACCTGTGTGTGTGTGTGTGTGTGTGTGTGTGTGTGTGTGTGTGTGTGTGTGTGTGTGTGTGTGTGTGTGTGTGTGTGTGTGTGTGTGTGTGTGTGTGTGTGTGTGTGTGTGTGTGTGTGTGTGTGTGTGTGTGTGTGTGTGTGTGTGTGTGTTTGTGTGTGTGTGTTTTGTGGCAAAAAAAAATAATTTGATATATGACAGATGGGAAGGGAGCCGAAAGAGCCAAACCCCCATAAGCACAATTAGATGAATACTCTTGGCCACTCGCTCCTAACACTTTGCCGTTAGGGGGGGGGGGGAAATAACACTTTGCCGTTGGGGGGGGGGAATAACACTTTGCCGTTGGGGGGGGGGAAATAACACTTTGCTGTGGGAGGACAAACACTTTGCCGTGGGGGGACAAACACTTTGCCATGGGGGGACAAACACTTTGCCGTTGGGGGGGACTAACACTTTGCCGTTGGGGGGGACTAACACTTTGCAGAGGGGGTACAAACACTTTGCCGTGGGGGTGACTAACAACACGCAAACAGTATGCCCTCAAAACCGCGTGAGCGAGAGGCCCGCAAATCCGAGCGAGCGAAATCCCTGCAAAACCTAGCAAGCAAGAGGCCCGCAAAACCTAGCGAGCGAGAGGCCCGCAAAAACCTAGCGAGCGAGAGGCCCGCAAAACCTAGCGAGCGAGAGGCCCGCAAAACCTAGCGAGCGAGAGGCCCGCAAAACCGAGCGAGCGAGAGGCCCTCAAAACCGAGCGAGCGAGAGGCCCGCAAAACCGAGCAAGCGAGAGGCCCGCAAAACAGAGCGAGCGAGAGGCCCGCAAAACAGAGCGAGCGAGAGGCCCGCAAAACAGAGCGAGCGAGAGGCCCGCAAAACAGAGCGAGCGAGAGGCCCGGAAAACAGAGCGAGCGAGAGGAACGCAAAACCGAGCGAGCGAGAGGCCCGCAAAACTTAGCGAGCGAGAGACCCGCAAAACCGAGCTAGTGAGAGGCCCGCAAAACCGAGCGAGCGAGAGGACCGCAAAACTTAGCGAGCGAGAGGCCCGCAAAACCGAGCGAGCGAGAGGCCCGCAAAATCAAGCGAGCGAGAGGCCCGCAAAACAGAGCGAGCGAGAGGCCCGCAAAACAGAGCGAGCGAGAGTCCCGCAAAACAAAGCGAGCGAGAGGCCCGCAAAACTTAGCGAGCGAGAGGCCCGCAAAACAGAGCGAGCGAGAGTCCCGCAAAACAGAGCGAGCGAGAGGCCCGCAAAACTTAGCGAGCGAGAGGCCCGCAAAAACGAGCGAGCTAGAGGACCGCAAAACTTAGCGAGCGAGAGGCCCGCAAAACGGAGCGAGCGAGAGGCCTGCATAACCTAGCGAGCGAGAGGCCCGCAAAACCAAGGTCGTGTTAGTCACCTCCACGGCAAGGTGTTAGTCACCTCCACGGCAAAGTGTTAGCCCCCACGGCAAAGTGTTAAGGTAGGAATCTGGTGTTCCTACACCAGGTTATTCCTCAGTTCACGAACTGTAGTTCACTGAGGTCGTGACCTGCCACGCCTGCCCCGGGTCACGGGAGTCACGGGCTGCGGTGTTATGCGCAGAGTGTGTGACACTGGTGTTGTCACGGGTGTTGTCACAGGGGTGGTCACTGGGGTAGTCACGGATGTAGTCACGGGTGTAGTCATCACCAATTATGCCACAGGTGGTGTCCTGTAGCACCACGTCTGTGTCACAGGTGACCTGGGTCGTGACCTGGGTCGTATACCGACACGCCTGCCCCGGATCATGGGAGTCACGGGCTGCGGTGTTATGCGCAGAGTGTGTGACACTGGTGTTGTCACAGGGGTGGTCACGGATGGGATAGTCACGGATGTGGTCACGGATGTAGTCACGGGTGTAGTCACCACCAATTATGCCACAGGTGGAGTCAAGTAGCACCACGTCTGTGTCACGGGTGACCTGGGTCGTGACCTGGGTCGTATACCGACACGCCTGCCCCGGATCACGGGAGTCACGGGCTGCGGTGTAATGCGCAGAGTGTGTGACACTGGTGTTGTCACAGGGGTAGTCACGGGGGTTGTCACGGATGTAGTCACGGGGGTGGTCACCACCAATTATGCCACAGGTGGTGTCCTGTAGCACCACGTCTGTGTCACAGGTGACCTGGGCCGTGACCTGGATCGTATCCCGACACGCCTGCCCCGGATCATGGGAGTCACGGGCTGCGGTGATATGCGCTGAGTGTGTGACACTGGTGTTGTCATGGGGGTTGTCACGGGGGTGGTCACGGATGTAGTCACGGGGGTGGTCACCACCAATTATGCCTCAGGTGGTGTCCTGTAGCACCACGTCTGTGTCACAGGTGACCTGGGTCGTGACCTGGGTCGTATCCCGACACGCCTGCCCCGGATCACGGGAGTCACGGGCTACGGTGTTATGCGCAGAGTGTGTGACACTGGTGTTGTCACAGGGGTAGTCACGGGGGTTGTCACGGGTGTGGACACGGGGGTAGTCACGGGTGTGGTCACAGTGCTGGTCACAGTGCTGGTCACGGGGGATGTCACCACCAGTTGTGCCACAGGTGGTGTCCTGTAGCACCACGTCTGTGTCACGGGTGATCTAGGTCGTGACCTGGGTCGTATCCCTACACGCCTGCCCCGGATCACGGGAGTCACGGGCTGCGGTGTTATGCGCAGAGTGTGTGACACTGGTGTTGTCACAGGGGTTGTCACGGGGGTGGTCACTGCTGTTGTCACAGGGGTTGTCACGGATGTAGTCACGGGGGTGGTCAACACCAATTATGCCTCAGGTGGTGTCCGGTAGCACCACGTCTGTGTCACAGGTGACCTGGGTCGTGACCTGGGTCGTATCCCCACACGCCTGCCCCGGATTCCGGGAGTCACGGGCTGTGGTGTTATGTGCAGAGTGTGTGACACTGGTGTTGTCACGGGAGTGGTCACGGGTGGGGTCACTGGAGGTGGCCCCGTCGACTCCGTCTCCTTCACTTAGGACTCAACTGGGTCCAGGTCGAGAAGGATTCTAAGGGTCCTGATGATGGCCCACCAGACGGCCACCTCGAGGACGCCCGTCATGAAGCACCTGGACATGGTCCAGCAGGTCCAGGGGGTCGTGAAGGTCCCGGGGCGTGGAGGGACGATCACCTTCAGGAGGGGGACGTTACTCAACAGTCCCCGCCAGCTGGAGTCGTACTCCCGCTAGAGGAGGCGCAGACGGAGGTGGTTCTGGACCACACCCCAGACGTACCACAACACACGACACACCACCGCCACCACCATCATCATGGAGGTGTTGATTCTATCAGTACTCATTATTTATGTTTTATTTTTTCTGAAAAGTATTTTGTTTTTTACAGAATATTATTAATTTGTTGCTGTATTGTTCATCGCTAATGTTTGGAAATGAGATGTGTTACAACATGCAGAAATACGACACGCACCTGGCAGCTACCAGGTGATTGTAGTGGAGTAGCTACCTGGTGATTGTAGTGGTGTAGCTACGTGTTGATTGTAGTGGTGGAGCTACCTTGTGATTGTAGTGGTGGAGCTACCTGGTGATTGTAGTGATGGAGCTTCGTGGTGATTGTAGTGGTGTAGCTACGTGGTGATTGTAGTGGTGGAGCTACCTGGTGATTGTAGTGGTGTAGCTACGTGGTGATTGTAGTGGTGGAGCTACCTGGTGATTGTAGTGGTGGAGCTACCTGGTGATGGTAGTGGTGAAGCTACCTGGTGATGGTAGTGGTGAAGCTACCTGGTGATGGTAGTAGTGAAGCTACTTGGTGATTGTAGTAGTGGAGCTACCTGGTGATGGTAGTGGTGTAGCTACCTGGTGATGGAAGTGGTGTAGCTACCTGGTGATGGTAGTGATGTAGCTACCTGTTGATGGTAGTGGTGTAGCTACCTTGTGATGGTAGTGGTGGAGCTACCTGGTGATGGTAGTGGTGTAGCTACCTGGTGATGGTAGTGGTGTAGCTACCTAGTGATGGTAGTGGTGTAGCTACCTGGTGATTGTAGTGGAGCCGCTACCTGGTGATTGTAGTCGGGTAGCTACCTGGTGATGGTAGTGGTGTTGCTATGTGGTGATTGTAGTGGTGTAGCTACCTGGTGATGGTAGTGGTGTAGCTACCTGGTGATGGTAGTGGTGTAGCTACCTGGTGATGGTAGTGGTGTAGCTACCTGGTGATGGTAGTGGTGTAGCTACCTAGTGATGGTAGTGGTGTAGCTACCTGGTGATTGTAGTGGAGCAGCTACCTGGTGATTGTAGTCGGGTAGCTACCTGGTGATGGTAGTGGTGTTGCTACGTGGTGATTGTAGTGGGGTAGCTACCTGGTGATTGTAGTGGTGTAGCTACCTGGTGATGGTAGTGGTGTAGCTACCTGGTGATGGTAGTGGTGTAGATACCAGGTGATTGTAGTGGTGGAGCTACCTGGTGATTGAAGTGGTGTAGCTACCTGGTGATTGTAGTGGTGTAGCTACCTGGTGATGGTAGTGTTGTAGCTACCTGGTGATGGTAGTGATGTACTTACCTGGTGACTGAAGTGGTGTAGCTACGTGGTGATTGTAGTGGTGTTGCTACCTGGTGATGGTAGTGTTGTAGCTACCTGGTGATGGTAGTGTTGTAGCTACCTGGTGATGGTAGTGGTGTTGCTACCTGGTGATGGTAGTGATGTAGCTACCTGGTGATGGTAGTGGTGGAGCTACCTGGTGATGGTAGTGATGTAGCTACCTGGTGATGGTAGTGGTGGAGCTACCTGGTGATTGTAGTGGTGGAGCTACCTGGTAATGGTAGTGGTGGAGCTACCTGGTGATGGTAGTGGTGGAGCTAGCTGGTGATGGTAGTGATGTAGCTACCTGGTGATGGTAGTGGTGGAGCTACCTGGTGATTGTAGTGGTGGAGCTACCTGGTGATCGTAGTGGTGGAGCTACCTGGCGATGGTAGTGATGTAGCTACCTGGTGATGGTAGTGTTGTAGCTACCTGGTGATGGTAGTGGTGTTGCTACCTGGTGATGGTAGTGGTGTAGCTACCTGGTGATGGTAGTGGTGTAGCTACCTGGTGATGGTAGTGGTGGAGCTAACTGGTGATGGTAGTGGTGGAGCTGCCTGGTGATAGTAGTGGTGGAGCTACCTACACCTGTGTGTGTGTGTGTGTGTGTGTGTGTGTGTGTGTGTGTGTGTGTGTGTGTGTGTGTGTGTGTGTGTGTGTGTGTGTGTGTGTGTGTGTGTGTGTGTGTGTGTACTCACCTAGTTGTACTCACCTAGTTGTGTCTGCAGGATCGAGCATTGACTCTTGGATCCCGCCTTTCGAGCATCGGTTGTTTACAGCAATGACTCCTGTCCTATTTCCCTATCATACCTGGTTTTAAAATTATGAATAGTATTTGCTTCCACAACCTGTTCCTGAAGTGCATTCCATTTCCTCACTACTCTCACGCTAAAAGAAAACTTCCTAACATCTCTCTGACTCATCTGAGTTTCAAGCTTCCATCCATGTCCTCTCGTTCTGTTACTATTCCGTGTGAACATTTCGTCTATGTCCACTCTGTCAATTCCTCTGAGTATCTTATACGTTCCTATCATGTCCCCCCTCTCCCTTCTTCTTTCTAGTGTCGTAAGGCACAGTTCCCTCAGGCACTCTTCATACCCCATCCCTCGTAGCTCTGGGACGAGTCTCGTTGCAAACCTCTGAACCTTTTCCAGTTTCATTATATGCTTCTTCAGATGGGGACTCCATGATGAGGCGGCATACTCTAAGACTGGCCTTACGTAGGCAGTGTAAAGCGCCCTAAATGCCTCCTTACTTAGGTTTCTGAATGATGTTCTAACTTTTGCCAGTGTAGAGTACGCTGCTGTCGTTATCCTATTAATATGTGCCTCAGGAGATAGATTAGGTGTTACGTCCACCCCCAGGTCTCTTTCACGCGTCGTTACAGGTAGGCTGTTCCCCTTCATTGTGTACTGTCCCTTTGGTCTCCTATCTCCTAGTCCCATTTCCATAACTTTACATTTGCTCGTGTTGAATTCTAGTAGCCATTTCTCTGACCATCTCTGCAATCTGTTCAGGTCCTCTTGGAGGATCCTGCAATCCTCATCTGTCACAACTCTTCTCATCAACTTTGCATCATCCGCAAACATCGACATGTAGGACTCTACGCCTGTAAACATGTCGTTAACATATACAAGAAATAGAATTGGTCCCAGCACCGATCCTTGTGGTACTCCACTTGTTACTGTTCGCCAGTCCGACTTCTCGCCCCTTACCGTAACTCTTTGGCTCCTTCCTGTTAGGTAGTTCCTTATCCATTCTAGGACCTTTCCCCCCACCCCCGCCTGCCTCTCGAGCTTGAACAGCAGTCTCATGTGCGGTACTGTATCAAAGGCTTTTTGGCAGTCCAGAAATATGCAGTCTGCCCAACCATCTCTGTCCTGTCTTATCCTCATTATTTTATCATAGAATTCCAGAAGGTTTGTTAGGCACGATTTCCCTGTCCAGAACCCATGTTGATGTTTGTTCACAAACCTAATGTTCTCCAGGTGTGCAACCAGTCGCAGCCTAATTATTCTTTCCAGTATTTTACAGGGGATGCTTGTCAGTGATACAGGTCTGTAGTTAAGTGCCTCCTCCCTATCTCCTTTCTTGAAGATCGGCACGACATTTGCCTTCTTCCAGCAACTGGGCAATTCTCCTGACATAAGTGACTCATTAAAGATCATTGCCAGAGGCACGCTGAGGGCCTGTGCTGCTTCTTTTAGTATCCACGGTGATACTTTGTCTGGTCCAACTGCTTTAGCTGCATCTAGAGTTGTCAACTGTTTCATTACCTCCTCTGCTGTCACCTCTATATCTGATAGTCTTTCATCTAGGGTAACCCCTTCCAACAATGGGAGCTGCTTAGGCTCGGTAGTGAACACTCCATGGAAACTGGCATTCAGTGCCTCACAGATTTCCTTGTCACTTTCAGTATATGCCCCCTCTGTCTTCCTTAGTCTTGTCACTTGGTCGTTCACCGACATTTTTTCTTCTTATATGACTGTGTAGTAACTTAGGTTGTTTTTTCGCTTTGATTGCAATATCGTTCTCATAGTCCCTTTCCGATGTTCGTCTTATGTTAATGTAATCGTTCCTAGCTCTGTTGTATCTGCTTCTGTTGTCCTCTGTTCTTTGTCTTCTGTACTTCCTCCACTCCCGTCTGCTAGCCATTTTTGCTTCCTGACACTGTCTATTAAACCATGGGTTATTATATTCCTTCTTATTTTTTTCCCTTTACCGTTGGTATAAATCTCTCTTCGGCCTCCTGGCATTTCTGTATGACTAGGTCCATCATATCTTGGACTGTTTTTCCTCTAATTTCTTCCTCCCACTGCACTTCACCCAGATAGTCCCTTATCCTCATATAGTCCCCTTTCCTGTAGTCAGCTCTCCTTTCCCAGATCTCTTGTCCCATGGTCATAAGTTTGAATTCCATCATGTAGTCAAAGACTAGGACACAATGGTCACTGGCCCCTAGAGGTATTTCATGCTCTTAATTCTCGATATCTTCTACGTTCTGGGTGAAAATCAGGTCTAATAGGCTCGGTGCATCTCCTCCTCTTTCCCTTGTGTCTTCCTTCACATGTTGTGTCAGGAAATTCCTGTCTATAACATCTACTAATTTTGCTCCCCACGTTTCGTCCCCTCCATGGGGATTCCTTGATTCCCAATTTATCTCTCCATGATTTAGGTGCCCCATGATCAGCAGCTTCGCTCTCATTCTGTGGGCTAGTGTTGCTGCCTTCTGCAGTTCATCTATACATGCTTTGTTGTTGTCATCATACTCCTGCCTGGGTCTTCTACTGTTTGGTGGGGGATTGTAGATTACCAGGATCACAATCTTCCTCCCATCTACTGTCAGAGTTCCATGTATGAAGCTTGTGCACTCATTGGTAACTCGATTTCCCAGGTCTTCAAACTTCCATTTCCGCTTTATTAGGAGTGCTACTCCCCCTCCCTGTCTCTGTGTCCTCTCTTTTCGTATCACCTGGTACCCTTCAGGAAAGATTGCATCTGAGATCATGTCATTAATTTTAGTTTCCACAATTGCAACTATGTCAGGATCTGCTTCACTCACTCTTTCTTTTATCTCTTCTGCTTTATTAGATACCCCATCAGCATTGGTGTACCAAACCTTGAGATTCTTCATGGAAACTCTTGTACCAGAGTTCTCCCTTTCTCTGGGGGTCTGGGGGGATCTGGGGGATGTCTGGGGGGTGACTGGGGGTAGAGGGGATCTGGGGGATCTGGGGGGTGTCTGGGGGATGACTGGGGGCGGGGAGGGTCCGGGGGATGTCCGGGGGGATCCGGGGGGTGTCTGGGGGGGTCCGGGGGGTGTATGGGGGGTGAAAGAGTTCAGGAGGGGGGTGTTCAGAGAGAGTGCTTGGGGGGCTACTGGGGGCTGGGCTTCTAGGAAGGTAGGTAGGAGGGTCTGGGGTAGGGCCTGGGTAGGTAGGTCTGGAGTAGGAAGGGCATACTGGGTCTGAAGATTAGGGAGGGCATAGAGGGATTGGGAGATAGCGTAAGGTTGGGAGACAGATAGAGGTTGAGAGGTTGGGAGGGGGAAGGATAGAGGGGGTGGGGGGGACCTCCCACCTCCCTCGCAAGGGTGGGGGGTCACATGGAAGGAGAGGGGATGAGGAGGGGTGAGGGCTGGGTAGGCTTTGGGTGTTGAGGGGATGAGGTCTGGGTGGGTTCTTGGGGTTGAGGGGATGAGGTCTGGATGGGTTTTGGGGGTTGAGGGGATGAGAGCTGGGTGGGTTTTGGGGGTTGAGGGGATGAGGGCTGGACGGGTTTTGGGGGCTGAGGTGATGAGGGGGTCCTTGGAATGTGGGATGAATTTGACTCCAGTGGGGTCAGAGGGGTCAAGGGATGTGCTGGGGAGATAAGCAGGGGCGGCTGATTTGGGGAAGGGGTGACCTGAGAAGCACGTGTGAGCTGGTTAGCATGGGGTGGTTTAGCACTGGGGTGTGTAGCTGCGCTCAAATGGGAAGAGTCGTACTGTTGTTTGCTTGCTCTGTGGGCAATCTGTTCCTCCTTCGTCATGAATTTGTCAATAAATACGTTGTAGTAATTTTCGCTACCTCTGAGTAGGTGTTTGTGATGCAGTATGTAATCCACTGCCTCTTCGTTAGTGAACTGTACCAGGACAGGTCGTTTCCTGTTACAGTTGTATGGTCCAATGCGTCGGTGGACTTGCACCTCATTCCCTGCCATCTGGGCTCTCATGTCTCTCAAGATCCCCTGTAGTTCCAAATCCTCAATCTCCATCCTTTCCTGCCTCGATGGTGCCCTGGCTTCAAGTAATCCATGGATTATGATTGTCGTCTTTCTCAGTTCAGGGTCATGCTGGTGGCCCTCTCCCTGGCTGACCCCCACCCCTCCTACACCCGCTACTCCACCTACTACTGCTCCCCCTTCCCCTGCCAAGCTTCCCTTATTCCTGCCAAATTCATTAGTAAGCCTAGATATTTCTCCTTGCCATTCTACCCTGCTCTTCCTGATTTCCTCTTGAATATAATCCATAAACTCTTGTTTGAGTCTTTGAACCTCACCCTGTATCTTATTAAAGACTTCACTTTTAATCCCCTGGATTAGATCACCTATCCAAACATCCCTCTTCTCTACAAATTTCCCAATCATCTTCTCCACAAACCTATCTTCTTCCTCAATCATAATACTGTTGGACCTAGACACCCTTCCTGACCTAGTCATTGCTATAATGCAACCTTACCCACTGGGGTTCCAAGTATCTTACCGTCCTGCTAACACAATAGGTGAGTGAATCTCCAAGCGTCGTCCCACGTGGTGGTAGAAGGTTGCTGCCGGGGTGAGGTCACGCGGTCAGAGGTCGGTGAGGTCTGCTCCACACTGCCACAATACTTCCTCAACTATTTTGAATTACGCTATTTAAACTGTTTTTCTTCACTACCTTATGGCTCTGGCCAAAACTCAAGGTTTTTTCATTCACTTGTACACACTTTTTCACTTCGAAGTTGCCTGATTACCCCTCCCACTCCACTAGTGAACCAGGAACTCCCAACCCACGTCCACCCAACACGATGGTCACAAGACAAGTCCCCCAATGTGTGTGTGTGTGTGTGTGTGTGTGTGTGTGTGTGTGTGTGCGTGCGTGCGTGCGTGCGTGCGTGCGTGCGTGCGTGCGTGCGTGCGTGCGTGTGTGTGTGTGTGTGTGTGTGTGTGTGTGTGTGTGTGTGTGTGTGTGTGTTTTTTTGTGGCAAAAAAAAAATAATTTGATATATGACAGATGGGAAGGGAGCCGAAAGAGCCAAACCCCCATAAGCACAATTAGATGAATACTCTTGGCCACTCGCTCCTAACACTTTGCCGTTGGGGGGGGGGAAATAACACTTTGCCGTTGGGGGGGGGGGAAATAACACTTTGCCGTTGGGGGGGGGGAAATAACACTTTGCTGTGGGAGGACAAACACTTTGCCGTGGGGGGACAAACACTTTGCCGTGGGGGGACAAACACTTTGACGTTGGGGGGGACTAACACTTTGCCGTTGGGGGGGACTAACACTTTGCAGAGGGGGGACAAACACTTTGCCATTGGGGGAGTAACACGTAACTTGCCATGGGGGGACTAACACTTTGCCGTGGGGGTGACTAACAACACGCAAACAGTATGCCCTCAAAACCGCGTGAGCGAGAGGCCCGCAAAACCTAGCGAGCGAGAGGCCCGCAAAAACCTAGCGAGCGAGAGGCCCGCAAAACCAAGGTCGTGTTAGTCACCTCCACGGCAAAGTGTTAGCCCCCACGGCAAAGTGTTAAGGTAGGAATCTGGTGTTCCTACACCAGGTTATTCCTCAGTTCACGAACTGTAGTTCACTGAGGTCGTGACCTGCCCCGCCTGCCCCGGGTCACGGGAGTCACGGGCTGCGGTGTTATGCGCAGAGTGTGTGACACTGGTGTTGTCACGGGTGTTGTCACAGGGGTGGTCACTGGGGTAGTCACGGATGTGGTCACGGATGTAGTCACAGGTGTAGTCATCACCAATTATGCTACAGGTGGTGTCCTGTAGCACCACGTCTGTGTCACGGGTGACCTGGGTCATGACCTGGGTCGTATACCGACACGCCTGCCCCGGATCATGGGAGTCACGGGCTGCGGTGTTATGCGCAGAGTGTGTGACACTGGTGTTGTCACAGGGGTGGTCACGGATGGGATAGTCACGGATGTGGTCACGGATGTAGTCACGGGTGTAGTCACCACCAATTATGCCACAGGTGGAGTCCTGTAGCACCACGTCTGTGTCACGGGTGACCTGGGTCGTGACCTGGGTCGTATACCGACACGCCTGCCCCGGATCACGGGAGTCACGGGCTGTGGTGTAATGCGCAGAGTGTGTGACACTGGTGTTGTCACAGGGGTAGTCACGGGGGTTGTCACGGATGTAGTCACGGGGGTGGTCACCACCAATTATGCCACAGGTGGTGTCCTGTAGCACCACGTCTGTGTCACAGGTGACCTGGGTCGTGACCTGGGTCGTATCCCGACACGCCTGCCCCGGATCACGGGAGTCACGGGCTACGGTGTTATGCGCAGAGTGTGTGACACTGGTGTTGTCACAGGGGTAGTCACGGGTGTGGACACGGGGGTAGTCACGGGTGTGGTCACAGTGCTGGTCACAGTGCTGGTCACGGGGGTTGTCACCACCAATTATGCCACAGGTGGTGTCCTGTAGCAACACGTCTGTGTTTTGGGTGATCTAGGTCGTGACCTGGGTCGTATCCCTACACGCCTGCCCCAGATCACGGGAGTCACGGGCTGCGGTGTTATGCGCAGAGTGTGTGACACTGGTGTTGTCACAGGGGTTGTCACGGGGGTGGTCGCTGCTGTTGTCACAGGGGTTGTCACGGATGTAGTCACAGGGGTTGTAACGGATGTAGTCACAGGGGTGGTCAACACCAATTATGCCTCAGGTGGTGTCCGGTAGCACCACGTCTGTGTCACAGGTGACCTGGGTCGTATCCCGACACGCCTGCCCCGGATTCCGGGAGTCACGTGCTGTGGTGTTATGCGCAGAGTGTGTGACACTGGTGTTGTCACGGGGGTGGTCACGGGTGGGGTCACTGGAGGTGGCCCCGTCGACTCCGTCTCCTTCACTTAGGACTCAACTGGGTCCAGGTCGAGAAGGATACTAAGGGTCCTGATGAAGGCCCACCAGACGGCCACCTCGAGGACGCCCGTCACGAAGCAACTGGACATGGTCCAGCAGGTCCAGGGGGTCGTGAAGGTCCCGGGGCGTGGAGGGACGATCACCTTCAAGAGGGGGACGTTACTCAACAGTCCCCGCCAGCTGGAGTCGTACTGCCGCTAGAGGAGGCGCAGACGGAGGTGGTCCTGGACCACACCCCAGACGTCCCACAACACACGACACACCACCGCCACCACCATCATCATGGAGGAGTTGATTCTATCAGTACTCATTATTTATGTTTTATTATTTCTGAAAAGTATTTTGTTTTTTACAGAATATTATTAATTTGTTGCTGTATTGTTCATCGCTAATGTTTGGAAATGAGATGTGTTAAAACATGCAGAAATACGACACGCACCTGGCAGATACCAGGTGATTGTAGTGGAGTAGCTACCTGGTGATTGTAGTGGTGTAGCTACGTGGTGATTGTAGTGGTGGAGCTACCTGGTGATTGTAGTGGTGGAGCTACCTGGTGATTGTAGTGGTGGAGCTTCGTGGTGATTGTAGTGGTGTAGCTACGTGGTGATTGTAGTGGTGGAGCTACCTGGTGATTGTAGTGGTGTAGCTACGTGGTGATTGTAGTGGTGGAGCTACCTGGTGATTGTAGTGGTGGAGCTACCTGGTGATGGTAGTGGTGTAGCTACCTGGTGATGGTAGTGGTGAAGCTACCTGGTGATGGTAGTGGTGAAGCTACCTGGTGATTGTAGTAGTGGAGCTACCTGGTGATGGTAGTGGTGTAGCTACCTGGTGATGGTAGTGGTGTAGTTACCTGGTGATGGTAGTGATGTAGCTACCTGTTGATGGTAGTGGTGTAGCTACCTTGTGATGGTAGTGGTGGAGCTACCTGGTGATGGTAGTGGTGTAGCTACCTGGTGATGGTAGTGGTGTAGCTACCTAGTGATGGTAGTGGTGTAGCTACCTGGTGATTGTAGTGGAGCAGCTACCTGGTGATGGTAGTGGTGTTGCTATGTGGTGATTGTAGTGGTGTAGCTACCTGGTGATGGTAGTGGTGTAGCTACCTGGTGATGGTAGTGGTGTAGCTACCTGGTGAGGGTAGTGGTGTAGCTACCTAGTGATGGTAGTGGTGTAGCTACCTGGTGATTGTAGTGGAGCAGCTACCTGGTGATTGTAGTCGGGTAGCTACCTGGTGATGGTAGTGATGTTGCTACGTGGTGATTGTAGTGGTGTAGCTACCTGGTGATTGTAGTGGTGTAGCTACCTTTTGATGGTAGTGGTGTAGCTAACTGGTGATGGTAGTGGTGTAGATACCAGGTGATTGTAGTGGTGGAGCTACCTGGTGATTGAAGTGGTGTAGCTACCTGGTGATTGTAGTGGTGTAGCTACCTGGTGATGGTAGTGTTGTAGCTACCTTGTGATGGTAGTGATGTACCTACCTGGTGACTGAAGTGGTGAAGCTACGTGGTGATTGTAGTGGTGTTGCTACCTGGTGATGGTAGTGTTGTAGCTACCTGGTGATGGTAGTGTTGTAGCTACCTGGTGATGGTAGTGGTGTTGCTACCTGGTGATGGTAGTGATGTAGCTACCTGGTTATGGTAGTGGTGGAGCTACCTGGTGATGGTAGTGATGTAGCTACCTGGTGATGGTAGTGGTGGAGCTACCTGGTAATGGTAGTGGTGGAGCTACCTGGTAATGGTAGTGGTGGAGCTACCTGGTGATGGTAGTGGTGGATCTACCTGGTGATGGTAGTGATGTAGCTACCTGGTGATGGTAGTGGTGGAGCTACCTGGTGATTGTAGTGGTGGAGCTACCTGGTGATCGTAGTGGTGGAGCTACCTGGCGATGGTAGTGATGTAGCAACCTGGTGATGGTAGTGGTGGAGCTACCTGGTGATGATAGTGGTGTAGCTACCTGGTGATGGTAGTGTTGTAGCTACCTGGTGATGGTAGTGGTGCTGCTACCTGGTGATGGTAGTGGTGTAGCTACCTGGTGATGGTAGTGGTGTAGCTACCTGGTGATGGTAGTGGTGGAGCTACCTGGTGATGGTAGTGGTGGAGCTACCTGGTGATAGTAGTGGTGGAGCTACCTACACCTGTGTGTGTGTGTGTGTGTGTGTGTGTGTGTGTGTGTGTGTGTGTGTGTGTGTGTGTGTGTGTGTGTGTGTGTGTGTGTGTGTGTGTGTATGTACTCACCTAATTGTACTCACCTAATTGTGCTTGCGGGGGTTGAGCTCTGGCTCTTTGGTCCCGCCTCTCAACCGTCAATCAACTGGTGTACAGATTCCTGAGCCTATTGGGCTCTATCATATCTACATTTGAAACTGTGAATGGAGTCAGCCTCCACCACATCACTTCCTAATGCATTCCATTTGCTAACTACTCTGACACTGAAAAAGTTCTTTCTAACGTCTCTGTGGCTCATTTGGGTACTCAGCTTCCACCTGTGTCCCCTTGTTCGCGTCCCACCAGTGTTGAAAAGTTCATCCTTGTTTACCCGGTCGATTCCCCTGAGGATTTTGTAGGTTGTGATCATGTCCCCCCTTACTCTTCTGTCTTCCAGTGTCGTGAGGTGCATTTCCCGCAGCCTTTCCTCATAACTCATGCCTCTTAGTTCTGGGACTAGTCTAGTAGCATACCTTTGGACTTTTTCCAGCTTCGTCTTGTGCTTGACAAGGTACGGGCTCCATGCTGGGGCCGCATACTCCAGGATTGGTCTTACATATGTGGTGTACAAGATTCTGAATGATTCCTTACACAGGTTCCTGAACGCCGTTCTGATGTTAGCCAGCCTCGCATATGCCGCAGACGTTATTCTCTTTATGTGGGCTTCAGGAGACAGGTTTGGTGTGATATCAACTCCTAGATCTTTCTCTCTGTCTGTTTCATTAAGTACTTCATCTCCTATTCTGTATCCTGTGCCTGGCCTCCTGTTTCCACTGCCTAGTTTCATTACTTTGCATTTACTCGGGTTGAACTTCAACAGCCATTTGTTGGACCATTCACTCAGTCTATCCAGGTCATCTTGTAGCCTCCTACTATCATCCTCTGTTTCAATCCTCCTCATAATTTTTGCATCGTCGGCAAACATTGAGAGGAACGAGTCTATACCCTCTGGGAGATCATTTACATATACCAGAAACAGTATAGGTCCAAGGACTGACCCCTGCGGGACTCCACTTGTGACGTCTCGCCAATCTGAGACCTCACCCCTCACACAGACTCGTTGTCTCCTGTTGCTTAGGTATTCCTCTATCCACCGGAGTACCTTCCCTCTCACTCCAGCCTGCATCTCCAACTTTCGCACTAGCCTCTTGTGTGGCACTGTATCAAAGGCTTTCTGACAATCCAAAAATATGCAGTCTGCCCACCCTTCTCTTTCTTGCCTTATTTTTGTTGCCTGGTCGTAGAATTCAAGTAACCCTGTGAGGCAGGACCTGCCATCCCTGAACCCATGTTGATGCTGTGTTACAAAGTTCCTTCGCTCCAGATGCTCCACTAGTTTTTTTCGCACAATCTTCTCCATCAGCTTGCATGGTATGCAGGTTAGGGACACTGGCCTGTAGTTCAGTGCCTCCTGTCTATCCCCTTTCTTGTATATCGGGACTACGTTAGCTGCTTTCCAAGTATCTGGCAGTTCCCCTGTTGCCAGTGATTTGTTATACACTATGGAGAGTGGTAGGCTCAGTTCTCTTGCTCCTTCCTTTAGAACCCAAGGGGAGATTCCATCTGGGCCTATAGCCTTCGTCACGTCCAACTCTAGTAAACACTTCCTTACTTCCCCACTGGTAATCTCAAACTCTTCCAGTGGTTCCTGGTTAGCTATTCCCTCACTTACCTCTGGAATTTCTCCTTGTTCTAAGGTGAAGACCTCCTGGAATTTCTTATTCAATTCCTCACACACTTCCTTGTCATTTGTAGTGAATCCTTCCGCCCCTATCCTTAATCTCATAACCTGTTCCTTTACTGTTGTTTTTCTCCTAATGTGGCTATGCAACAATTTAGGCTGAGTCTTTGCCTTGCTTGCGATGTCATTTTCGTATTGTCTTTCTGCCTCTCTTCTCATCCTGACATATTCATTCCTGGCATTCTGGTATCTTTCTCTGCTCTCCAGTGTCCTGTTATTCCTATAGTTTCTCCATGCCCTTTTACTTTGCTGCTTAGCTAGCCTACATCTTTGATTAAACCATGGGTTTCTCATCTTCATTTCTCTGTTTTCCTTTTGGACTGGGACAAACTTGTTTGCTGCGTCCTTGCACTTCTGCGTGATGTAATCCATCATATCTTGGGCCGTCTTTCCCCTGAGCTCTGTTTCCCATGCTATATCTGTTAGGAATTTTCTTATCCCCTCATAGTTTCCCTTTCGGTATGCTAACCTTTTGGTTTCGGTATCCCTCCTCGAGTTCAATAACCCTTCTTCAATCAAGTACTCAAACACCAGTACACTGTGGTCGCTCATTCCTACTGGGTCCTCAAAACCGATTTCTCTTATGTCGGAGTCGTTCAGAGTGAAGACTAGGTCGAGTCTCGCTGGTTCGTCATTGCCTCTCATCCTTGTGGGTTCTCCGACATGCTGCGTTAAAAAGTTGCTTGTCACCACCTCCAATAGTTTGGCTCTCCACGTATCCTCGCCTCCATGCGGTTCCTTGTTCTCCCAGTCAATCTTTCCGTGATTGAAGTCGCCCATGATGAGCAGGTGGGATCTATTTCTACAGGCAGCAGAGGCTGCCCTCTCAATTATAGTGTTAACTGCCTTGTTGTTGTTTTCATACTCTTGACTGGGTCTCCTGTCATTTGGTGGAGGGTTGTATATTACTACTACTACTATTCTTGGTCCTCCCATTGTTATGGTGCCTGCTATGTAGTCTCTGAACTCCTCACAGCCCGGGATGGCCATCTCCTTAAAACTCCATTCCCTTCTCATGAGTAGGGCCACTCCGCCTCCTCCTCTACCTTCCCTCTCTTTCCTTATTACTGTATACTCCTGGGGAAACACGGCATTCGTTATGATTCCAGAGAGTTTTGTTTCAGTGAGTCCGATTACATCTGGGTTAACTTCTTGTGCTCTTTCCCTTAGTTCACTTGTCTTGCTTGTGATCCCATCTATGTTCGAGTACATCACCCTGAAACTGACTCTCTTCTGCTTCTTTTCTGGGGGGGACCTTTGGGATCTGGGGTGAGTGGGAGCTGGGGGGACCTGGCACGGGGGGATTGGTGGAGGAGGGAGGGCTTGGGGTGGTGGGGGAGAGGGGGAGGGTACAGGGGGTGGATAAGAGGGGGAGGGTACAGGGGGTGGATAAGAGGGGGAGGGTACAGGGGGTGGGTAAGAGAGGGAGGGTTGGGGAAGCATGGGGGGAGGAGAGGCTGTGGGGGATAGGGGAGATGGGGGGGCTTGGGGGGAGAGAAAAGGGTGGAGGGCTTGGGGGGCGTGGGGGAAAAGGGAGGGCTGAGGTGGGTGAGGAAGAGGGGAGGGTTTAGGGGAGTGGGGGAGAGGGGAAGACTTAGGTGGGGTGGGGGAGAGTGGGGGGCTTAGGGGGGAGGGGGGAGAAGGGAGGGCATGGGGGTGGGAGAGACGGGAAGGCATGTGGGAGAAGGGAGGGCATGGGGGATGGAGGAGAAGGGAGGTCCTGGGGAGAGGGGTGAGGGGGAGAAGGGGGGTGAGTGGGGGGAGGGGGGTGGGTGGGGGGAGGGTGCCCTAGGTGGGTACTTAGTGGGGGGCTGACAGGGGATGGGGCAGGTTGGGTGTCTGTTGGGTAGAATTTGGGGGTGGTGCCCCAATCCCTGTGGCTGTTGCACTGTTTGAGGAGGGTTCTCCACTTCCCTCTGGGATTGTAGGGTTCTGGGTTGTGGTACTCTGATTTCCTTCTCTCTCCCTGCGCTCCTTCCTCGCGTCTGCTGTTCGTATTCTCTCTTCCC
>NC_091176.1:2987558-3035058 GCF_040958095.1 Procambarus clarkii
CGACACGCCTGCCCCGGATCATGGGAGTCACGGGCTGCGGTGTTATGCGCAGAGTGTGTGACACTGGTGTTGTCACAGGGGTTGTCACGGGGGTTGTCACGGATGTAGTCACGGGGATTGTCACGGATGTAGTCACGGGGGTGGTCACCACCAATTATGCCTCAGGTGGTGTCCTGAAGCACCACGTCTGTGTCACAGGTGACCTGGGCCGTGACCTGGGTCGTATCCCGACACGCCTGCCCCGGATCATGGGAGTCACGGGCTGCAGTGTTATGCGCTGAGTGTGTGACACTGGTGTTGTCACAGGGGTTGTCACGGGCGTGGTCACGGATGTAGTCACGGGGATGGTCACCACCAATTATGCCTCAGGTGGTGTCCTGTAGCACCACGTCTGTGTCACAGGTGACCTGGGTCGTGACCTGGGTCGTATCCCGACACGCCTGCCCCGGATCACGGGAGTCACGGGCTACGGTGTTATGCGCAGAGTGTGTGACACTGGTGTTGTCACAGGGGTAGTCACGGGTGTGGACACGGGGGTAGTCACGGGTGTGGTCACAGTGCTGGTCACGGGGGTTGTCACCACTAATTATACCACAGGTGGTGTCCTGTAGCACCACGTCTGTGTCACGGGTGACCTGGGTCGTGACCTGGGTCGTATCCCTACACGCCTGCCCCGGATCACGGGAGTCACGGGCTGCGGTGTTATGCGCAGTGTGTGACACTGGTGTTGTCACGGGGGTTGTCACGGGGGTGGTCACTGCTGTTGTCACAGGGGTTGTCACGGATGTAGTCACAGGGGTTGTCACGGATGTAGTCACGGGGGTGGTCAACACCAATTATGCCTCAGGTGGTGTCCGGTAGCACCACGTCTGTGTCACAGGTGACCTGGGTCGTGACCTGGGTCGTATCCCCACACGCCTGCCCCGGATTCCGGGAGTCACGGGCTGTGGTGTTATGCGCAGAGTGTGTGACACTGGTGTTGTCACGGGGGTGGTCACGGGTGGGGTCACTGGAGGTGGCCCCGTCGACTCCGTCTCCTTCACTTAGGACTCAACTGGGTCCAGGTCGAGAAGGATACTAAGGGTCCTGATGAAGGCCCACCAGACGGCCACCTCGAGGACGCCCGTCACGAAGCACCTGAACATGGTCCAGCAGGTCCAGGGGGTCGTGAAGGTCCCGGGGCGTGGAGGGACGATCACCTTCAAGAGGGGGACGTTACTCAACAGTCCCCGCCAGCTGGAGTCGTACTGCCGCTAGAGGAGGCGCAGACGGAGGTGGTTCTGGACCACACCCCAGACGTACCACAACACACGACACACCACCGCCACCACCATCATCATGGAGGTGTTGATTCTATCAGTACTCATTATTTATGTTTTATTTTTTCTGAAAAGTATTTTGTTTTTTACAGAATATTATTAATTTGTTGCTGTATTGTTCATCGCTAATGTTTGGAAATGAGATGTGTTACAACATGCAGAAATACGACACGCACCTGGCAGCTACCAGGTGATTGTAGTGGAGTAGCTACCTGGTGATTGTAGTGGTGTAGCTACGTGTTGATTGTAGTGGTGGAGCTACCTTGTGATTGTAGTGGTGGAGCTACCTGGTGATTGTAGTGGTGGAGCTTCGTGGTGATTTTAGTGGTGTAGCTACGTGGTGATTGTAGTGGTGGAGCTACCTGGTGATTGTAGTGGTTTAGCTACGTGGTGATTGTAGTGGTGGAGCTACCTGGTGATTGTAGTGGTGGAGCTACCTGGTGATGGTAGTGGTGAAGCTACCTGGTGATGGTAGTGGTGAAGTTACCTGGTGATGGTAGTAGTGGAGCTACTTGGTGATTGTAGTAGTGGAGCTATTTGGTGATGGTAGTGGTGTAGCTACCTGGTGATGGTAGTGGTGTACCTACCTGGTGATGGTAGTGATGTAGCTACCTGTTGATGGTAGTGGTGTAGCTACCTTGTGATGGTAGTGGTGGAGCTACCTGGTGATGGTAGTGGTGTAGCTACCTGGTGATGGTAGTGGTGTAGCTACCTAGTGATGGTAGTGGTGTAGCTACCTGGTGATTGTAGTGGAGCCGCTACCTGGTGATTGTAGTCGGGTAGCTACCTGGTGATGGTAGTGGTGTTGCTATGTGGTGATTGTAGTAGTGTAGCTACCTGGTGATGGTAGTGGTGTAGCTACCTGGTGATGGTAGTGGTGTAGCTACCTGGTGATGGTAGTGGTGTAGCTACCTGGTGATGGTAGTGGTGTAGCTACCTAGTGATGGTAGTGGTGTAGCTACCTGGTAATTGTAGTGGAGCAGCTACCTGGTGATTGTAGTCGGGTAGCTACCTGGTGATGGTAGTGGTGTTGCTACGTGGTGATTGTAGTGGTGTAGCTACCTGGTGATTGTAGTGGTGTAGCTACCTGGTGATGGTAGTGGTGTAGCTACCTGGTGATGGTAGTGGTGTAGATACCAGGTGATTGTAGTGGTGGAGCTACCTGGTGATTGAAGTGGTGTAGCTACCTGGTGATTGTAGTGGTGTAGCTACCTGGTGATGGTAGTGTTGTAGCTACCTGGTGATGGTAGTGATGTACCTACCTGGTGACTGAAGTGGTGTAGCTACGTGGTGATTGTAGTGGTGTTGCTACCTGGTGATGGTAGTGTTGTAGCTACCTGGTGAGGGTAGTGTTGTAGCTACCTTGTGATGGTAGTGGTGTTGCTACCTGGTGATGGTAGTGATGTAGCTACCTGGTGATGGTAGTGGTGGAGCTACCTGGTGATGGTAGTGATGTAGCTACCTGGTGATGGTAGTGGTGGAGCTACCTGGTGATTGTAGTGGTGGAGCTACCTGGTAATGGTAGTGGTGGAGCTACCTGGTGATGGTAGTGGTGGAGCTACCTGGTGATGGTAGTTATGTAGCTCCCTGGTGATGGTAGTGGTGGAGCTACCTGGTGATTGTAGTGGTGGAGCTACCTGGTGATCGTAGTGGTGGAGCTACCTGGCGATGGTAGTGATGTAGCTACCTGGTGATGGTAGTGGTGGAGCTACCTGGTGATGGTAGTGGTGTAGCTACCTGGTGATGGTAGTGTTGTAGCTACCTGGTGATGGTAGTGGTGTTGCTACCTGGTGATGGTAGTGGTGTAGCTACCTGGTGATGGTAGTGGTGTAGCTACCTGGTGATGGTAGTGGTGGAGCTACCTGGTTATGGTAGTGGTGGAGCTACCTGGTGATAGTAGTGGTGGAGCTACCTACACCTGTGTGTGTGTGTGTGTGTGTGTGTGTGTGTGTGTGTGTGTGTGTGTGTGTGTGTATGTGTATGTGTGTATGTGTGTGTGTGTGTGTGTGTGTGTGTGTGTGTGTGTGTGTGTGTGTGTGTGTGTGTGTGTGTGTGTGTGTGTGTGTGTGTGTGTGTGTGTGTGTTTTGTGGCAAAAAAAAAATAATTTGATATATGACAGATGGGAAGGGAGCCGAAAGAGCCAAACCCCCATAAGCACAATTAGATGAATACACTTGGCCACTCGCTTCTAACACTTTGCCGTTAGGGGGGGGGGGAAATAACACTTTGCCGTTGGGGGGGGGGAATAACACTTTGCCGTTGGGGGGGGGGGGAAATAACACTTTGCTGTGGGAGGACAAACACTTTGCCGTGGGGGGACAAACACTTTGCCGTGGGGGGACAAACACTTTGCCGTTGGGGGGGACTAACACTTTGCCGTTGGGGGGGACTAGCACTTTGCAGAGGGGGGACAAACACTTTGCCATTGGGGGAGTAACACGTAACTTGCCATGGGGGGACTAACACTTTGCCGTGGGGGTGACTAACAACACGCAAACAGTATGCCCTCAAAACCGCATGAGCGAGAGGCCCGCAAATCCGAGCGAGCGAGATCCCTGCAAAACCTAGCAAGCAAGAGGCCCGCAAAACCTAGCGAGCGAGAGGCCCGCAAAAACCTAGCGAGCGAGAGGCCCGCAAAACCTAGCGAGCGAGAGGCCCGCAAAACCTAGCGAGCGAGAGGCCCGCAAAACCGAGCGAGCGAGAGGCCCTCAAAACCGAGCAAGCGAGAGGCCAGCAAAACCGAGCAAGCGAGAGGCCCGCAAAACAGAGCGAGCGAGAGGCCCGCAAAACAGAGCGAGCGAGAGGCCCGCAAAACAGAGCGAGCGAGAGGCCCGCAAAACAGAGCGAGCGAGAGGCCCGGAAAACAGAGCGAGCGAGAGGAACGCAAAACCGAGAGAGCGAGAGGCCCGTAAAACAGAGCGAGCGAGAGTCCCGCAAAACAGAGCAAGCGAGAGGCCCGCAAAACTTAGCGAGCGAGAGGCCCGCAAAACCGAGCGAGCGAGAGGCCCGCAAAACTTAGCGAGCGAGAGACCCGCAAAACCGAGCGAGTGAGAGGCCCGCAAAACCGAGCGAGCGAGAGGACCGCAAAACTTAGCGAGCGAGAGGCCCGCAAAACCGAGCGAGCGAGAGGCCCGCAAAATCAAGCGAGCGAGAGGCCCGCAAAACAGAGCGAACGAGAGGCCCGCAAAACAGAGCGAGCGAGAGGCCCGCAAAACTTAGCGAGCGAGAGCCCGCAAAAACGAGCGAGCGAGAGGACCGCAAAACTTAGCGAGCGAGAGGCCCGCAAAACGGAGCGAGCGAGAGGCCTGCATAACCTAGCGAGCGAGAGGCCCGCAAAACCAAGGTCGTGTTAGTCACCTCCACGGCAAGGTGTTAGTCACCTCCACGGCAAAGTGTTAGCCCCCACGGCAAAGTGTTAAGGTAGGAATCTGGTGTTCCTACACCAGGTTATTCCTCAGTTCACGAACTGTAGTTCACTGAGGTCGTGACCTGCCCCGCCTGCCCCGGGTCACGGGAGTCACGGGCTGCGGTGTTATGCGCAGAGTGTGTGACACTGGTGTTGTCACGGGTGTTGTCACAGGGGTGGTCACTGGGGTAGTCACGGATGTGGTCACGGATGTTGTCACGGGTGTAGTCACCACCAATTATGCCACAGGTGGAGTCCTGTAGCACCACGTCTGTGTCACGGGTGACCTGGGTCGTGACCTGGGTCGTATACCGACACGCCTGCCCCGGATCACGGGAGTCACGGGCTGCGGTGTAATGCGCAGAGTGTGTGACACTGGTGTTGTCACAGGGGTAGTCACGGGGGTTGTCACGGATGTAGTCACGGGGGTGGTCACCACCAATTATGCCACAGGTGGTGTCCTGTAGCACCACGTCTGTGTCACAGGTGACCTGGGCCGTGACCTAGGCCGTGACCTGGGTTGTATCCCGACACGCCTGCCCCGGATCATGGGAGTCACGGGCTGCGGTGTTATGCGCAGAGTGTGTGACACTGGTGTTGTCACAGGGGTTGTCACGGGGGTTGTCACGGATGTAGTCACGGGGGTGGTCACCACCAATTATGCCTCAGGTGGTGTCCTGTAGCACCACGTCTGTGTCACAGGTGACCTGGGCCGTGACCTGGATCGTATCCCGACACGCCTGCCCCGGATCATGGGAGTCACGGGCTGCGGTGATATGCGCTGAGTGTGTGACACTGGTGTTGTCACAGGGGTTGTCACGGGGGTGGTCACGGATGTAGTCACGGGGGTGGTCACCACCAATTATGCCTCAGGTGGTGTCCTGTAGCACCACGTCTGAGTCACAGGTGACCTGGGTCGTGACCTGGGTCGTATCCCGACACGCCTGCCCCGGATCACGGGAGTCACGGGCTACGGTGTTATGCGCAGAGTGTGTGACACTGGTGTTGTCACAGGGGTAGTCACGGGGGTTGTCACGGGTGTGGACACGGGGGTAGTCACGGGTGTGGTCACAGTGCTGGTCACGGGGGTTGTCACCACCAATTATGCCACAGGTGGTGTCCTGTAGCACCACGTCTGTGTCACGGGTGATCTAGGTCGTGACCTGGGTCGTATCCCTACACGCCTGCCCCGGATCACGGGAGTCACGGGCTGCGGTGTTATGCGCAGAGTGTGTGACACTGGTGTTGTCACAGGGGTTGTCACGGGGGTGGTCACTGCTGTTGTCACAGGGGTTGTCACGGATGTAGTCACAGGGGTTGTCACGGATGTAGTCACGGGGGTGGTCAACACCAATTATGCCTCAGGTGGTGTCCGGTAGCACCACGTCTGTGTCACAGGTGACCTGGGTCGTGACCTGGGTCGTATCCCCACACGCCTGCCCCGGATTCCGGGAGTCACGGGCTGTGGTGTTATGCGCAGAGTGTGTGACACTGGTGTTGTCACGGGGGTGGTCACGGGTGGGGTCACTGGAGGTGGCCCCATCGACTCCGTCTCCTTCACTTAGGACTCAACTGGGTCCAGGTCGAGAAGGATACTAAGGGTCCTGATGAAGGCCCACCAGACGGCCACCTCGAGGACGCCCGTCACGAAGCACCTGGACATGGTCCAGCAGTTCCAGGGGGTCGTGAAGGTCCCGGGGCGTGGAGGGACGATCACCTTCAAGAGGGGGACGTTACTCAACAGTCCCCGCCAGCTGGAGTCGTACTGCCGCTAGAGGAGGCGCAGACGGAGGTGGTTCTGGACCACACCCCAGACGTACCACAACACACGACACACCACCGCCACCACCATCATCATGGAGGTGTTGATTCTATCAGTACTCATTATTTATGTTTTATTTTTTCTGAAAAGTATTTTGTTTTTTACAGAATATTATTAATTTGTTGCTGTATTGTTCATCGCTAATGTTTGGAAATGAGATGTGTTACAACATGCAGAAATACGACACGCACCTGGCAGCTACCAGGTGATTGTAGTGGAGTAGCTACCTGGTGATTGTAGTGGTGTAGCTACGTGTTGATTGTAGTGGTGGAGCTACCTTGTGATTGTAGTGGTGGAGCTACTTGGTGATTGTAGTGGTGTAGCTACGTGGTGATTGTAGTGGTGGAGCTACCTGGTGATTGTAGTGGTGTAGCTACGTGGTGATTGTAGTGGTGGAGCTACCTGGTGATTGTAGTAATGGAGCTACCTGGTGATGGTAGTGGTGAAGCTACCTGGTGATGGTAGTGGTGAAGCTACCTGGTGATGGTAGTAGTGAAGCTACTTGGTGATTGTAGTAGTGGAGCTACCTGGTGATGGTAGTGGTGTAGCTACCTGGTGATGGTAGTGGTGTAGCTACCTGGTGATGGTAGTGATGTAGCTACCTGTTGATGGTAGTGGTGTAGCTACCTGGTGATTGTAGTGGAGCCGCTACCTGGTGATTGTTGTCGGGTAGCTACCTGGTGATGGTAGTGGTGTTCCTATGTGGTGATTGTAGTGGTGTAGCTACCTGGTGATGGTAGTGGTGTAGCTACCTGGTGATGGTAGTGGTGTAGCTACCTGGTGATGGTAGTGGTGTAGCTACCTGGTGATGGTAGTGGTGTAGCTACCTATTGATGGTAGTGGTGTAGCTCCCTGGTGATTGTAGTGGAGCAGCTACCTGGTGATTCTAGTTGGGTAGCTACCTGGTGATGGTAGTGGTGTTGCTACGTGGTGATTGTAGTGGTGTAGCTACCTGGTGATTGTAGTGGTGTAGCTACCTGGTGATGGTAGTGGTGTAGCTACCTGGTGATGGTAGTGGTGTAGATACCAGGTGATTGTAGTGGTGGAGCTACCTGGTGATTGAAGTGGTGTAGCTACCTGGTGATTGTAGTGGTGTAGCTACCTGGTGATGGTAGTGTTGTAGCTACCTGGTGATGGTAGTGATGTACTTACCTGGTGACTGAAGTGGTGTAGCTACGTGGTGATTGTAGTGGTGTTGCTACCTGGTGAAGGTAGTGTTGTAGCTACCTGGTGATGGTAGTGTTGTAGCTACCTGGTGATGGTAGTGGTGTTGCTACCTGGTGATGGTAGTGATGTAGCTACCTGGTGATGGTAGTGGTGGAGCTACCTGGTGATGGTAGTGATGTAGCTACCTGGTGATGGTAGTGGTGGAGCTACCTGGTGATTGTAGTGGTGGAGCTACCTGGTAATGGTAGTGGTGGAGCTACCTGGTGATGGTAGTGGTGGAGCTACCTGGTGATGGTAGTGATGTAGCTACCTGGTGATGGTAGTGGTGGAGCTACCTGGTGATTGTAGTGGTGGAGCTACCTGGTGATCGTAGTGGTGGAGCTACCTGGCGATGGTAGTGATGTAGCTACCTGGTGATGGTAGTGGTGGAGCTACCTGGTGATAGTAGTGGTGTAGCTACCTGGTGATGGTAGTGTTGTAGCTACCTGGTGATGGTAGTGGTGTTGCTACCTGGTGATGGTAGTGGTGTAGCTACCTGGTGATGGAAGTGGTGTAGCTACCTGGTGATGGTAGTGGTGGAGCTATCTGGTGATGGTAGTGTTGGAGCTACCTGGTGATAGTAGTGGTGGAGCTACCTACACCTGTGTGTGTGTGTGTGTGTGTGTGTGTGTGTGTGTGTGTGTGTGTGTGTGTGTGTGTGTGTGTGTGTGTGTGTGTGTGTGTGTGTGTGTGTGTGTGTGTGTGTATGTGTGTGTGTGTGTGTGTGTGTGTGTGTGTGTGTGTGTGTGTGTGTGTGTGTGTGTGTGTGTGTGTGTGTGTGTGTGTGTGTGTGTGTGTTTTGTGGCAAAAAAAAAATAATTTGATATATGACAGATGGGAAGGGAGCCGAAAGAGCCAAACCCCCATAAGCACAATTAGATGAATACTCTTGGCCACTCGCTCCCAACACTTTGCCGTTAGAAGGGGGGGAGAATAACACTTTGCCGTTGGGGGGGGGGGTATAACACTTTGCCGTTGGGGGGGGGAGGAAATAACACTTTGCTGTGGGAGGACAAACACTTTGCCGTGGGGGGACAAACACTTTGCCGTTGGGGGGACTAACACTTTGCCGTTGGGGGGGACTAACACTTTGCAGAGGGGGGACAAACACTTTGCCATTGGGGGAGTAACACGTAACTTGCCATGGGGGGACTAACACTTTGCCGTGGGGGTGACTAACAACACGCAAACAGTATGCCCTCACAACCGCGTGAGCGAGAGGCCCGCAAATCCGAGCGAGCGAGATCCCTGCAAAACCTAGCAAGCAAGAGGCCCGCAAAACCTAGCGAGCGAGAGGCCCGCAAAAACCTAGCGAGCGAGAGGCCCGCAAAACCTAGCGAGCGAGATGCCCGCAAAACCTAGCGAGCGAGAGGCCCGCAAAACCTAGGGAGCGAGAGGCCCGCAAAACCGAGCGAGCGAGAGGCCCTCAAAACCGAGCGAGCGAGAGGCCCGCAAACCGAGCAAGCGAGAGGCCCGCAAAACAGAGCGAGCGAGAGGCCCGCAAAACAGAGCGAGCGAGAGGCCCGCAAAACAGAGCGAGCGAGAGGCCCGCAAAACAGAGCGAGCGAGAGGAACGCAAAACAGAGTGAGCGAGAGGCCCGGAAAACAGAGCGAGCGAGAGGAACGCAAAACCGAGCGAGCGAGAGGCCCGGAAAACAGAGCGAGCGAGAGTCCCGCAAAACAGAGCAAGCGAGAGGCCCGCAAAACAGAGCGAGCGAGAGGCCCGCAAAACCGAGCGAGCGAGAGGCCCGCAAAACTTAGCGAGCGAGAGGCCCGCAAAACCGAGCGAGCGAGAGGCCCGCAAAACCGAGCGAGCGAGAGGATCGCAAAACTTAGCAAGCGAGAGGCCCGCAAAACCGAGAGAGCGAGAGGCCCGCAAAATCAAGCGAGCGAGAGGCCCGCAAAACAGAGCGAGCGAGAGGCCCGCAAAACAGAGCGAGCGAGAGTCCCGCAAAACAGAGCGAGCGAGAGGCCCGCAAAACTTAGCGAGCGAAAGGCCCGCAAAACAGAGCGAGCGAGAGTCCCGCAAAACAGAGCGAGCGAGAGGCCCGCAAAACTTAGCGAGCGAGAGGCCCGCAAAAACGAGCGAGCGAGAGGCCCGCAAAACAGAGCGAGCGAGAGGCCTGCATAACCTAGCGAGCGAGAGGCCCGCAAAACCAAGGTCGTGTTAGTCACCTCCACGGCAAGGTGTTAGTCACCTCCACGGCAAAGTGTTAGCCCCCAGGGCAAAGTGTTAAGGTAGGAATCTGGTGTTCCTACACCAGGTTATTCCTCAGTTCACGAACTGTAGTTCACTGAGGTCGTGACCTGCCCCGCCTGCCCCGGGTCACGGGAGTCACGGGCTGCGGTGTTATGCGCAGAGTGTGTGACACTGGTGTTGTCACGGGTGTTGTCACAGGGGTGGTCACTGGGGTAGTCACGGATGTGGTCACGGATGTAGTCACGGGTGTAGTCATCACCAATTATGCCACAGGTGGTGTCCTGTAGCACCACGTCTGTGTCACGGGTGACCTGGGTCGTGACCTGGGTCGTATACCGACACGCCTGCCCCGGATCATGGGAGTCACGGGCTGCGGTGTTATGCGCAGAGTGTGTGACACTGGTGTTGTCACAGGGGTGGTCACGGATGGGATAGTCACGGATGTGGTCACGGATGTAGTCACGGGTGTAGTCACCACCAATTATGCCACAGGTGGAGTCCTGTAGCACCACGTCTGTGTCACAGGTGACCTGGGTCGTGACCTGGGTCGTATACCGACACGCCTGCCCCGGATCACGGGAGTCACGGGCTGCGGTGTAATGCGCAGAGTGTGTGACACTGGTGTTGTCACAGGGGTAGTCACGGGGGTTGTCACGGATGTAGTCTCGGGGGTGGTCACCACCAATTATGCCACAGGTGGTGTCCTGTAGCACCACGTCTGTGTCACAGGTGACCTGGGCCGTGACCTAGGCCGTGACCTGGGTTGTATCCCGACACGCCTGCCCCAGATCATGGGAGTCACGGGCTGCGGTGTTATGCGCAGAGTGTGTGACACTGGCGTTGTCACAGGGGTTGTCACGGATGTAGTCACGGGGGTGGTCACCACCAATTATGCCTCAGGTGGTGTCCTGTAGCACCACGTCTGTGTCACAGGTGACCTGGGCCGTGACCTGGGTCGTATCCCGACACGCCTGCCCCGGATCATGGGAGTCACGGGCTGCGGTTATATGCGCTGAGTGTGTGACACTGGTGTTGTCACAGGGGTTGTCACGGGGGTGGTCACAGATGTAGTCACGGGGGTGGTCACCACCAATTATGCCTCAGGTGGTGTCCTGTAGCACCACGTCTGTGTCACAGGTGACCTGGGTCGTGACCTGGGTCGTATCCCGACACGCCTGCCCCGGATCACGGGAGTCACGGGCTACGGTGTTATGCGCAGAGTGTGTGACACTGGTGTTGTCACAGGGGTAGTCACGGGGGTTGTCACGGGTGTGGTCACAGTGCTGGTCACGGGGGTTGTCACCACCAATTATGCCACAGGTGGTGTCCTGTAGCACCACGTCTGTGTCACGGGTGATCTAGGTCGTGACATGGGTCGTATCCCTACACGCCTGCCCCGGATCACGGGAGTCACGGGCTGCGGTGTTATGCGCAGAGTGTGTGACACTGGTGTTGTCACAGGGGTTGTCACGGATGTAGTCACGGGGGTGGTCAACACCAATTATGCCTCAGGTGGTGTCCGGTAGCACCATGTCTGTGTCACAGGTGACCTGGGTCGTGACCTGGGTAGTATCCCCACATGCCTGCCCCGGATTCCGGGAGTCACGGGCTGTTGTGTTATGCGCAGAGTGTGTGACACTGGTGTTGTCACGGGGGTGGTCACGGGTGGGGTCACTGGAGGTGGCCCCGTCGACTCCGTCTCCTTCACTTAGGACTCAACTGGGTCCAGGTCGAGAAGGATACTAAGGGTCCTGATGAAGGCCCACCAGACGGTCACCTCGAGGACGCCCGTCACGAAGCAACTGGACATGGTCCAGCAGGTCCAGGGGGTCGTGAAGGTCCCGGGGCGTGGAGGGACGATCACCTTCAAGAGGGGGACGTTACTCAACAGTCCCCGCCAGCTGGAGTCGTACTGCCGCTAGAGGAGGCGCAGACGGAGGTGGTTCTGGACCACACCCCAGACGTACCACAACACACGACACACCACCGCCACCACCATCATCATGGAGGTGTTGATTCTATCAGTACTCATTATTTATGTTTTATTTTTTCTGAAAAGTATTTTGTTTTTTACAGAATATTATTAATTTGTTGCTGTATTGTTCATCGCTAATGTTTGGAAATGAGATGTGTTACAACATGCAGAAATACGACACGCACCTGGCAGCTACCAGGTGATTGTAGTGGAGTAGCTACCTGGTGATTGTAGTGGTGTAGCTACGTGTTGATTGTAGTGGTGGAGCTACCTTGTGATTGTAGTGGTGGAGCTACTTGGTGATTGTAGTGGTGTAGCTACGTGGTGATTGTAGTGGTGGAGCTACCTGGTGATTGTAGTGGTGTAGCTACGTGGTGATTGTAGTGGTGGAGCTACCTGGTGATTGTAGTGGTGGAGCTACCTGGTGATGGTAGTGGTGAAGCTACCTGGTGATGGTAGTGGTGAAGCTACCTGGTGATGGTAGTAGTGAAGCTACTTGGTGATTGTAGTAGTGGAGCTACCTGGTGATGGTAGTAGTGTAGCTACCTGGTGATGGTAGTGGTGTAGCTACCTGGTGATGGTAGTGATGTAGCTACCTGTTGATGGTAGTGGTGTAGCTACCTGGTGATTGTAGTGGAGCCGCTACCTGGTGATTGTTGTCGGGTAGCTACCTGGTGATGGTAGTGGTGTTGCTATGTGGTGATTGTAGTGGTGTAGCTACCTGGTGATGGTAGTGGTGTAGCTACCTGGTGATGGTAGTGGTGTAGCTACCTGGTGATGGTAGTGGTGTAGCTACCTGGTGATGGTAGTGGTGTAGCTACCTATTGATGGTAGTGGTGTAGCTCCCTGGTGATTGTAGTGGAGCAGCTACCTGGTGATTGTAGTTGGGTAGCTACCTGGTGATGGTAGTGGTGTTGCTACGTGGTGATTGTAGTGGTGTAGCTACCTGGTGATTGTAGTGGTGTAGCTACCTGGTGATGGTAGTGGTGTAGCTACCTGGTGATGGTAGTGGTGTAGATACCAGGTGATTGTAGTAGTGGAGCTACCTGGTGATTGAAGTGGTGTAGCTACCTGGTGATTGTAGTGGTGTAGCTACCTGGTGATGGTAGTGTTGTAGCTACCTGGTGATGGTAGTGATGTACTTACCTGGTGACTGAAGTGGTGTAGCTACGTGGTGATTGTAGTGGTGTTGCTACCTGGTGAAGGTAGTGTTGTAGCTACCTGGTGATGGTAGTGTTGTAGCTACCTGGTGATGGTAGTGGTGTTGCTACCTGGTGATGGTAGTGATGTAGCTACCTGGTGATGGTAGTGGTGGAGCTACCTGGTGATGGTAGTGATGTAGCTACCTGGTATTGGTAGTGGTGGAGCTACCTGGTGATTGTAGTGGTGGAGCTACCTGGTAATGGTAGTGGTGGAGCTACCTGGTGATGGTAGTGGTGGAGCTACCTGGTGATGGTAGTGATGTAGCTACCTGGTGATGGTAGTGGTGGAGCTACCGGGTGATTGTAGTGGTGGAGCTACCTGGTGATCGTTTTGGTGGAGCTACCTGGCGATGGTAGTGATGTAGCTACCTGGTGATGGTAGTGGTGGAGCTACCTGGTGATAGTAGTGGTGTAGCTACCTGGTGATGGTAGTGTTGTAGCTACCTGGTGATGGTAGTGGTGTTGCTACCTGGTGATGGTAGTGGTGTAGCTACCTGGTGATGGAAGTGGTGTAGCTACCTGGTGATGGTAGTGGTGGAGCTATCTGGTGATGGTAGTGTTGGAGCTACCTGGTGATAGTAGTGGTGGAGCTACCTACACCTGTGTGTGTGTGTGTGTGTGTGTGTGTGTGTGTGTGTGTGTGTGTGTGTGTGTGTGTGTGTGTGTGTGTGTGTGTGTGTGTGTGTGTGTGTGTGTGTGTGTGTGTGTGTGTGTGTATGTGTGTGTATGTGTGTGTGTGTGTGTGTGTGTGTGTGTGTGTGTGTGTGTGTGTGTGTGTGTGTGTGTGTGTGTGTGTGTGTGTGTTTTGTGGCAAAAAAAAAATAATTTGATATATGACAGATGGGAAGGGAGCCGAAAGAGCCAAACCCCCATAAGCACAATTAGATGAATACTCTTGGCCACTCGCTCCCAACACTTTGCCGTTAGAAGGGGGGGAGAATAACACTTTGCCGTTGGGGGGGGGGGGGAATAACACTTTGCCGTTGGGGGGGGGAGGAAATAACACTTTGCTGTGGGAGGACAAACACTTTGCCGTGGGGGGACAAACACTTTGCCGTTGGGGGGACTAACACTTTGCCGTTGGGGGGGACTAACACTTTGCAGAGGGGGGACAAACACTTTGCCATTGGGGGAGTAACACGTAACTTGCCTTGGGGGGACTAACACTTTGCCGTGGGGGTGACTAACAACACGCAAACAGTATGCCCTCACAACCGCGTGAGCGAGAGGCCCGCAAATCCGAGCGAGCGAGATCCCTGCAAAACCTAGCAAGCAAGAGGCCCGCAAAACCTAGCGAGCGAGAGGCCCGCAAAAACCTAGCGAGCGAGAGGCCCGCAAAACCTAGCGAGCGAGATGCCCGCAAAACCTAGCGAGCGAGAGGCCCGCAAAACCTAGGGAGCGAGAGGCCCGCAAAACCGAGCGAGCGAGAGGCCCTCAAAACCGAGCGAGCGAGAGGCCCGCAAACCGAGCAAGCGAGAGGCCCGCAAAACAGAGCGAGCGAGAGGCCCGCAAAACAGAGCGAGCGAGAGGCCCGCAAAACAGAGCGAGCGAGAGGCCCGCAAAACAGAGCGAGCGAGAGGAACGCAAAACAGAGTGAGCGAGAGGCCCGGAAAACAGAGCGAGCGAGAGGAACGCAAAACCGAGCGAGCGAGAGGCCCGGAAAACAGAGCGAGCGAGAGTCCCGCAAAACAGAGCAAGCGAGAGGCCCGCAAAACAGAGCGAGCGAGAGGCCCGCAAAACAGAGCGAGCGAGAGGCCCGCAAAACTTAGCGAGCGAGAGGCCCGCAAAACCGAGCGAGCGAGAGGCCCGCAAAACCGAGCGAGCGAGAGGACCGCAAAACTTAGCGAGCGAGAGGCCCGCAAAACCGAGAGAGCGAGAGGCCCGCAAAATCAAGCGAGCGAGAGGCCCGCAAAACAGAGCGAGCGAGAGGCCCGCAAAACAGAGCGAGCGAGAGTCCCGCAAAACAGAGCGAGCGAGAGGCCCGCAAAACTTAGCGAGCGAAAGGCCCGCAAAACAGAGCGAGCGAGAGTCCCGCAAAACAGAGCGAGCGAGAGGCCCGCAAAACTTAGCGAGCGAGAGGCCCGCAAAAACGAGCGAGCGAGAGGCCCGCAAAACAGAGCGAGCGAGAGGCCTGCATAACCTAGCGAGCGAGAGGCCCGCAAAACCAAGGTCGTGTTAGTCACCTCCACGGCAAGGTGTTAGTCACCTCCACGGCAAAGTGTTAGCCCCCAGGGCAAAGTGTTAAGGTAGGAATCTGGTGTTCCTACACCAGGTTATTCCTCAGTTCACGAACTGTAGTTCACTGAGGTCGTGACCTGCCCCGCCTGCCCCGGGTCACGGGAGTCACGGGCTGCGGTGTTATGCGCAGAGTGTGTGACACTGGTGTTGTCACGGGTGTTGTCACAGGGGTGGTCACTGGGGTAGTCACGGATGTGGTCACGGATGTAGTCACGGGTGTAGTCATCACCAATTATGCCACAGGTGGTGTCCTGTAGCACCACGTCTGTGTCACGGGTGACCTGGGTCGTGACCTGGGTCGTATACCGACACGCCTGCCCCGGATCATGGGAGTCACGGGCTGCGGTGTTATGCGCAGAGTGTGTGACACTGGTGTTGTCACAGGGGTGGTCACGGATGGGATAGTCACGGATGTGGTCACGGATGTAGTCACGGGTGTAGTCACCACCAATTATGCCACAGGTGGAGTCCTGTAGCACCACGTCTGTGTCACAGGTGACCTGGGTCGTGACCTGGGTCGTATACCGACACGCCTGCCCCGGATCACGGGAGTCACGGGCTGCGGTGTAATGCGCAGAGTGTGTGACACTGGTGTTGTCACAGGGGTAGTCACGGGGGTTGTCACGGATGTAGTCTCGGGGGTGGTCACCACCAATTATGCCACAGGTGGTGTCCTGTAGCACCACGTCTGTGTCACAGGTGACCTGGGCCGTGACCTAGGCCGTGACCTGGGTTGTATCCCGACACGCCTGCCCCAGATCATGGGAGTCACGGGCTGCGGTGTTATGCGCAGAGTGTGTGACACTGGCGTTGTCACAGGGGTTGTCACGGATGTAGTCACGGGGGTGGTCACCACCAATTATGCCTCAGGTGGTGTCCTGTAGCACCACGTCTGTGTCACAGGTGACCTGGGCCGTGACCTGGGTCGTATCCCGACACGCCTGCCCCGGATCATGGGAGTCACGGGCTGCGGTTATATGCGCTGAGTGTGTGACACTGGTGTTGTCACAGGGGTTGTCACGGGGGTGGTCACAGATGTAGTCACGGGGGTGGTCACCACCAATTATGCCTCAGGTGGTGTCCTGTAGCACCACGTCTGTGTCACAGGTGACCTGGGTCGTGACCTGGGTCGTATCCCGACACGCCTGCCCCGGATCACGGGAGTCACGGGCTACGGTGTTATGCGCAGAGTGTGTGACACTGGTGTTGTCACAGGGGTAGTCACGGGGGTTGTCACGGGTGTGGTCACAGTGCTGGTCACGGGGGTTGTCACCACCAATTATGCCACAGGTGGTGTCCTGTAGCACCACGTCTGTGTCACGGGTGATCTAGGTCGTGACATGGGTCGTATCCCTACACGCCTGCCCCGGATCACGGGAGTCACGGGCTGCGGTGTTATGCGCAGAGTGTGTGACACTGGTGTTGTCACAGGGGTTGTCACGGATGTAGTCACGGGGGTGGTCAACACCAATTATGCCTCAGGTGGTGTCCGGTAGCACCACGTCTGTGTCACAGGTGACCTGGGTCGTGACCTGGGTAGTATCCCCACATGCCTGCCCCGGATTCCGGGAGTCACGGGCTGTTGTGTTATGCGCAGAGTGTGTGACACTGGTGTTGTCACGGGGGTGGTCACGGGTGGGGTCACTGGAGGTGGCCCCGTCGACTCCGTCTCCTTCACTTAGGACTCAACTGGGTCCAGGTCGAGAAGGATACTAAGGGTCCTGATGAAGGCCCACCAGACGGCCACCTCGAGGACGCCCGTCACGAAGCACCTGGACATGGTCCAGCAGGTCCAGGGGGTCGTGAAGGTCCCGGGGCGTGGAGGGACGATCACCTTCAAGAGGGGGACGTTACTCAACAGTCCCCGCCAGCTGCAGTCGTACTGCCGCTAGAGGAGGCGCAGACGGAGGTGGTTCTGGACCACACCCCAGACGTACCACAACACACGACACACCACCGCCACCACCATCATCATGGAGGTGTTGATTCTATCAGTACTCATTATTTATGTTTTATTTTTTCTGAAAAGTATTTTGTTTTTTACAGAATATTATTAATTTGTTGCTGTATTGTTCATCGCTAATGTTTGGAAATGAGATGTGTTACAACATGCAGAAATACGACACGCACCTGGCAGCTACCAGGTGATTGTAGTGGAGTAGCTACCTGGTGATTGTAGTGGTGTAGCTACCTGGTGATTGTAGTGGTGGAGCTTCGTGGTGATTGTAGTGGTGTAGCTACGTGGTGATTGTAGTGATGGAGCTACCTGGTGATTGTAGTGGTGTAGCTACGTGGTGATTGTAGTGGTGGAGCTACCTGGTGATTGTAGTGGTGGAGCTACCTGGTGATGGTAGTGGTGAAGCTACCTGGTGATGGTAGTGGTGAAGCTACCTGGTGATGGTAGTAGTGAAGCTACTTGGTGATTGTAGTAGTGGAGCTACCTGGTGATGGTAGTGGTGTAGCTACCTGGTGATGGTAGTGGTGTAGCTACCTGGTGATGGTAGTGATGTAGCTACCTGTTGATGGTAGTGGTGTAGCTACCTTGTGATGGTAGTGGTAGAGATACCTGGTGATGGTAGTGGTGTAGCTACCTGGTGATGGTAGTGGTGTAGCTACCTAGTGATGGTAGTGGTGTAGCTACCTGGTGATTGTAGTGGAGCCGCTACCTGGTGATTGTAGTCGGATAGCTACCTGGTGATGGTAGTGGTGTTGCTATGTGGTGATTGTAGTGGTGTAGCTACCTGGTGATGGTAGTGGTGTAGCTACCTGGTGATGGTAGTGGTGTAGCTACCTGGTGATGGTAGTGGTGTAGCTACCTGGTGATGGTAGTGGTGTAGCTACCTAGTGATGGTAGTGGTGTAGCTACCTGGTGATTGTAGTGGAGCAGCTACCTGGTGATTGTAGTCGGGTAGCTACCTGGTGATGGTAGTGGTGTTGCTACGTGGTGATTGTAGTGGTGTAGCTACCTGGTGATTGTAGTGGTGTAGCTACCTGGTGATGGTAGTGGTGTAGCTACCTGGTGATGGTAGTGGTGTAGATACCAGGTGATTGTAGTGGTGGAGCTACCTGGTGATTGAAGTGGTGTACCTACCTGGTGATTGTAGTGGTGTAGCTACCTGGTGATGGTAGTGTTGTAGCTACCTGGTGATGGTAGTGATGTACTTACCTGGTGACTGAAGTGGTGTAGCTACGTGGTGATTGTAGTGGTGTTGCTACCTGGTGATGGTAGTGTTGTAGCTACCTGGTGATGGTAGTGTTGTAGCTACCTGGTGATGGTAGTGGTGTTGCTACCTGGTGATGGTAGTGATGTAGCTACCTGGTGATGGTAGTGGTGGAGCTACCTGGTGATGGTAGTGATGTAGCTACCTGGTGATAGTAGTGGTGGAGCTACCTGGTGATTGTAGTGGTGGAGCTACCTGGTAATGGTAGTGGTGGAGCTACCTGGTGATGGTAGTGGTGGAGCTACCTGGTGATGGTAGTGATGTAGCTACCTGGTGATGGTAGTGGTGGAGCTACCTGGTGATTGTAGTGGTGGAGCTACCTGGTGATCGTAGTGGTGGAGCTGCCTGGCGATGGTAGTGATGTAGCTACCTGGTGATGGTAGTGGTGGAGCTACCTGGTGATAGTAGTGGTGTAGCTACCTGGTGATGGTAGTGTTGTAGCTACCTGGTGATGGTAGTGGTGTTGCTACCTGTTGATGGTAGTGGTGTAGCTACCTGGTGATGGTAGTGGTGTAGCTACCTGGTGATGGTAGTGGTGGAGCTACCTGGTGATGGTAGTGGTGGAGCTACCTGGTGATAGTAGTGGTGGAGCTACCTACACCTGTGTGTGTGTGTGTGTGTGTGTGTGTGTGTGTACTCACCTAGTTGTACTCACCTAGTTGTGTTTGCGGGGGTTGAGCTCTGGCTCTTTGGTCCCGCCTCTCAACCGTCAATCAACAGGTGTACAGATTCCTGAGCCTATCGGGCTCTGTCATATCTACACTTGAAACTGTGTATGGAGTGAGCCTCCACCACATCACCCCCTAATGCATTCCATTTGTCAACCACTCTGACACTAAAAAAGTTCCTTCTAATATCTCTGTGGCTCATTTGGGCACTCAGTTTCCACCTGTGTCCCCTTGTGCGTGTTCCCCTTGTGTTAAATAGACTGTCTTTATCTACCCTATCAATCCCCTTCAGAATCTTGAATGTGGTGATCATGTCCCCCCTAACTCTTCTGTCTTCCAGCGAAGTGAGGTTTAATTCCCGTAGTCTCTCCTCGTAGCTCATACCTCTCAGCTCGGGTACTAGTCTGGTGGCAAACCTTTGAACCTTTTCCAGTTTAGTCTTATCCTTGACTAGATATGGACTCCATGCTGGGGCTGCATACTCCAGGATTGGCCTGACATACGTGGTATACAAAGTTCTGAATGATTCTTTACACAAGTTTCTGAATGCCGTTCGTATGTTGGCCAGCCTGGCATATGCCGCTGATGTTATCCGCTTGATATGTGCTGCAGGAGACAGGTCTGGCGTGATATCAACCCCTAAGTCTTTTTCCTTCTCTGACTCCTGAAGAATTTCCTCTCCCAGATGATACCTTGTATCTGGCCTCCTGCTCCCTACACCTATCTTCATTACATTACATTTGGTTGGGTTAAACTCTAACAACCATTTGTTCGACCATTCCTTCAGCTTGTCTAGGTCTTCTTGAAGCCTCAAACAGTCCTCTTCTGTTTTAATCCTTCTCATAATTTTAGCATCGTCCGCAAACATTGAGAGAAATGAATCGATACCCTCCGGGAGATCATTTACATATATCAGAAACAAGATAGGACCGAGTACAGAGCCCTGTGGGACTCCACTGGTGACTTCACGCCAATCGGAGGTCTCACCCCTCACCGTAACTCTCTGCTTCCTATTGCTTAGATACTCCCTTATCCACTGGAGCACCTTACCAGCTACACCTGCCTGTCTCTCCAGCTTATGTACCAGCCTCTTATGCGGTACTGTGTCAAAGGCTTTCCGACAATCCAAGAAAATGCAGTCCGCCCAGCCCTCTCTTTCTTGCTTAATCTGTGTCACCTGATCGTAGAATTCTATCAAGCCTGTAAGGCAAGATTTACCCTCCCTGAATCCATGTTGGCGATTTGTCACGACGTCCCTTCTCTCCAGATGTGTTACCAGGTTTTTTCTCACGATCTTCTCCATCACCTTGCATGGTATACAAGTCAAGGACACTGGCCTGTAGTTCAGTGCCTCTTGTCTGTCGCCCTTTTTGTATATTGGGACCACATTCGCCGTCTTCCATATTTCTGGTAGGTCTCCCGTCTCTAGTGATTTACTATACACTGTGGAGAGTGGCAAGCAAAGTGCCTCTGAACACTCTTTCAGTACCCATGGTGAGATCCCATCTGGACCAACCGCCTTTCTAACATCCAGATCCAGCAGGTGTCTCTTGACCTCCTCTCTCGTAATTTCGAACTCCTCCAAGGCCGCCTGGTTTACCTCCCTTTCTCCTAGCACAGTGACCTCACCCTGTTCTATTGTGAAGACCTCCTGGAACCTCTTGTTGAGTTCCTCACACACCTCTCTGTCATTCTCTGTATACCTGTCTTCGCCTGTTCTAAGTTTCAATACCTGTTCTTTCACTGTTGTTTTCCTTCTGATGTGACTGTGGAGTAGCTTTGGTTCGGTCTTGGCTTTGTTTGCTATATCATTTTCAAAATTTTTCTCTGCTTCTCTTCTCACCCTGACGTACTCATTCCTGGTTCTCTGTGTGTGTGTGTGTATGTGTGTGTGTATGTGTGTGTGTGTGTGTGTGTGTGTGTGTGTGTGTGTGTGTGTGTGTGTGTGTGTGTGTGTGTGTGTGTGTGTGTGTGTGTGTGTGTGTGTGTGTGTGTGTGTGTGTGTGTGTGTGTGTGTGTGTGTGTGTGTGTTTTGTGGCAAAAAAAAAATAATTTGATATATGACAGATGGGAAGGGAGCCGAAAGAGCCAAACCCCCATAAGCACAATTAGATGAATACTCTTGGCCACTCGCTCCCAACACTTTGCCGTTAGAAGGGGGGAGAATAACACTTTGCCGTTGGGGGGGGTGGGGGAATAACACTTTGCCGTTGGGGGGGGGAAATAACACTTTGCTGTGGGAGGACAAACACTTTGCCGTGGGGGGACAAACACTTTGCCGTTGGGGGGGACTAACACTTTGACGTTGGGGGGGACTAACACTTTGCAGAGGGGGGACAAACACTTTGCCATTGGGGGAGTAACACGTAACTTGCCATGGGGGGACTAACACTTTGCCGTGGGGGTGACTAACAACACGCAAACAGTATGCCCTCAAAACCGCGTGAGCGAGAGGCCCGCAAATCCGAGCGAGCGAGATCCCTGCAAAACCTAGCAAGCAAGAGGCCCGCAAAACATAGCGAGCGAGAGGCCCGCAAAAACCTAGCGAGCGAGAGGCCCGCAAAACCTAGCGAGCGAGATGCCCGCAAAACCTAGCGAGCGAGAGGCCCGCAAAACCTAGCGAGCGAGAGGCCCGCAAAACCGAGCGAGCGAGAGGCCCTCAAAACCGAACGAGCGAGAGGCCCGCAAACCGAGCAAGCGAGAGGCCCGCAAAACAGAGCGAGCGAGAGGCCCGCAAAACAGAGCGAGCGAGAGGCCCGCAAAACAGAGCGAGCGAGAGGAACGCAAAACAGAGCTAGCGAGAGGCCCGGAAAACAGAGCGAGCGAGAGTCCCGCAAAACAGAGCAAGCGAGAGGCCCGCAAAACTTAGCGAGCGAGAGGCCCGCAAAACCGAGCGAGCGAGAGGCCCGCAAAACTTAGCGAGCGAGAGATCCGCAAAACCGAGCGAGCGAGAGGCCCGCAAAACCGAGCGAGCGAGAGGACCGCAAAACTTAGCGAGCTAGAGGCCTGCAAAACCGAGAGAGCGAGAGGCCCGCAAAATCAAGCGAGCGAGAGGCCCGCAAAACAGAGCGAGCGAGAGGCCTGCAAAACAGAGCGAGCGAGAGTCCCGCAAAACAGAGCGAGCGAGAGGCCCGCAAAACTTAGCGAGCGAAAGGCCCGCAAAACAGAGCGAGCGAGAGTCCCGCAAAACAGAGCGAGCGAGAGGCCCGCAAAACTTAGCGAGCGAGAGGCCCACAAAAACGAGCGAGCGAGAGGCCCGCAAAACGGAGCGAGCGAGAGGCCTGCATAACCTAGCGAGCGAGAGGCCCGCAAAACCAAGGTCGTGTTAGTCACCTCCACGGCAAGGTGTTAGTCACCTCCACGGCAAAGTGTTAGCCCCCACGGCAAAGTGTTAAGGTAGGAATCTGGTGTTCCTACACCAGGTTATTCCTCAGTTCACGAACTGTAGTTTACTGAGATCGTGACCTGCCCCGCCTGCCCCGGGTCACGGGAGTCACGGGCTGCGGTGTTATGCGCAGAGTGTGTGACACTGGTGTTGTCACGGGTGTTGTCACAGGGGTGGTCACTGGGGTAGTCACGGATGTGGTCACGGATGTAGTCACGGGTGTAGTCATCACCAATTATGCCACAGGTGGTGTCCTGTAGCACCACGTCTGTGTCACGGGTGACCTTGGTCGTGACCTGGGTCGTATACCGACACGCCTGCCCCGGATCATGGGAGTCACGGGCTGCGGTGTTATGCGCAGAGTGTGTGACACTGGTGTTTTCACAGGGGTGGTCACGGATGGGATAGTCACGGATGTGGTCACAGATGTAGTCACGGGTGTAGTCACCACCAATTATGCCACAGGTGGAGTCCTGTAGCACCACGTCTGTGTCACGGGTGACCTGGGTCGTGACCTGGGTCGTATACCGACACGCCTGCCCCGGATCACGGGAGTCACGGGCTGCGGTGTAATGCGCAGAGTGTGTGACACTGGTGTTGTCACAGGGGTAGTCACGGGGGTTGTCACGGATGTAATCTCGGGGGTGGTCACCACCAATTATGCCACAGGTGGTGTCCTGTAGCACCACGTCTGTGTCACAGGTGACCTGGGCCGTGACCTAGGCCGTGACCTGGGTTGTATCCCGACACGCCTGCCCCAGATCATGGGAGTCACGGGCTGCGGTGTTATGCGCAGAGTGTGTGACACTGGTGTTGTCACAGGGGTTTTCACGGGGGTTGTCACGGATGTAGTCACGGGGGTGGTCACCACCAATTATGCCTCAGGTGGTGTCCTGTAGCACCACGTCTGTGTCACAGGTGACCTGGGCCGTGACCTGGGTCGTATCCCGACACGCCTGCCCCGGATCATGGGAGTCACAGGCTGCGGTGATATGCGCTGAGTGTGTGACACTGGTGTTGTCACAGGGGTTGTCACGGGGGTGGTCACGGATGTAGTCACGGGGGTGGTCACCGCCAATTATGCCTCAGGTGGTGTCCTGTAGCACCACGTCTGTGTCACAGGTGACCTGGGTCGTGACCTGGGTCGTATCCCGACACGCCTGCCCCGGATCACGGGAGTCACGGGCTACGGTGTTATGCGCAGAGTGTGTGACACTGGTGTTGTCACAGGGGTAGTCACGGGGGTTGTCACGGGTGTGGACACGGGGGTAGTCACGGGTGTGGTCACAGTGCTGGTCACGGGGGTTGTCACCACCAATTATGCCACAGGTGGTGTCCTGTAGCACCACGTCTGTGTCACGGGTGATCTAGGTCGTGACATGGGTCGTATCCCTACACGCCTGCCCCGGATCACGGGAGTCACGGGCTGCGGTGTTATGCGCAGAGTGTGTGACACTGGTGTTGTCACAGGGGTTGTCACGGATGTAGTCACGGGGGTGGTCAACACCAATTATGCCTCAGGTGGTGTCCGGTAGCACCACGTCTGTGTCACAGGTGACCTGGGTCGTGACCTGGGTCGTATCCCCACACGCCTGCCCCGGATTCCGGGAGTCACGGGCTGTGGTGTTATGCGCAGAGTGTGTGACACTGGTGTTGTCACGGGGGTGGTCACGGGTGGGGTCACTGGAGGTGGCCCCGTCGACTCCGTCTCCTTCACTTAGGACTCAACTGGGTCCAGGTCGAGAAGGATACTAAGGGTCCTGATGAAGGCCCACCAGACGGTCACCTCGAGGACGCCCGTCACGAAGCAACTGGACATGGTCCAGCAGGTCCAGGGGGTCGTGAAGGTCCCGGGGCGTGGAGGGACGATCACCTTCAAGAGGGGGACGTTACTCAACAGTCCCCGCCAGCTGGAGTCGTACTCCCGCTAGAGGAGGCGCAGACGGAGGTGGTTCTGGACCACACCCCAGACGTACCACAACACACGACACACCACCGCCACCACCATCATCATGGAGGTGTTGATTCTATCAGTACTCATTATTTATGTTTTATTTTTTCTGAAAAGTATTTTGTTTTTTACAGAATATTATTAATTTGTTGCTGTATTGTTCATCGCTAATGTTTGGAAATGAGATGTGTTACAACATGCAGAAATACGACACGCACCTGGCAGCTACCAGGTGATTGTAGTGGAGTATCTACCTGGTGATTGTAGTGGTGTAGCTACGTGTTGATTGTAGTGGTGGAGCTACCTTGTGATTGTAGTGGTGGAGCTACCTGGTGATTGTAGTGGTGGAGCTTCGTGGTGATTGTAGTGGTGTAGCTACGTGGTGATTGTAGTGGTGGAGCTACCTGGTGATTGTAGTGGTGTAGCTACGTGGTGATTGTAGTGGTGGAGCTACCTGGTGATTGTAGTGGTGGAGCTACCTGGTGATGGTAGTGGTGAAGCTACCTGGTGATGGTAGTGGTGAAGCTACCTGGTGATGGTAGTAGTGAAGCTACTTGGTGATTGTAGTAGTGGAGCTACCTGGTGATGGTAGTGGTGTAGCTACCTGGTGATGGTAGTGGTGTAGCTACCTGGTGATGGTAGTGATGTAGCTACCTGTTGATGGTAGTGGTGTAGCTACCTTGTGATGGTAGTGGTGGAGCTACCTGGTGATGGTAGTGGTGTAGCTACCTGGTGATGGTAGTGGTGTAGCTACCTAGTGGTGTAGCTACCTGGTGATTGTAGTGGAGCCGCTACCTGGTGATTGTAGTCGGGTAGCTACCTGGTGATGGTAGTGGTGATGCTATGTGGTGATTGTAGTGGTGTAGCTACCTGGTGATGGTAGTGGTGTAGCTACCTTGTGATGGTAGTGGTGTAGCTACCTGGTGATGGTAGTGGTGTAGCTACCTGGTGATAGTAGTGGTGTAGCTACCTAGTGATGGTAGTGGTGTAGCTACCTGGTGATTGTAGTGGAGCAGCTACCTGGTGATTGTAGTCGGGTAGCTACCTGGTGATGGTAGTGGTGTTGCTACGTGGTGATTGTAGTGGTGTAGCTACCTGGTGATTGTAGTGGTGTAGCTACCTGGTGATGGTAGTGGTGTAGCTACCTGGTGATGGTAGTGGTGTAGATACCAGGTGATTGTAGTGGTGGAGCTACCTGGTGATTGAAGTGGTGTAGCTACCTGGTGATTGTAGTGGTGTAGCTACCTGGTGATGGTAGTGTTGTAGCTACCTGGTGATGGTAGTGATGTACTTACCTGGTGACTGAAGTGGTGTAGCTACGTGGTGATTGTAGTGGTGTTGCTACCTGGTGATGGTAGTGTTGTAGCTACCTGGTGATGGTAGTGTTGTAGCTACCTGGTGATGGTAGTGGTGTTGCTACCTGGTGATGGTTGTGATGTAGCTACCTGGTGATGGTAGTGGTGGAGCTACCTGGTGATGGTAGTGATGTAGCTACCTGGTGATGGTAGTGGTGGAGCTACCTGGTGATTGTAGTGGTGGAGCTACCTGGTAATGGTAGTGGTGGAGCTACCTGGTGATGGTAGTGGTGGAGCTACCTGGTGATGGTAGTGATGTAGCTACCTGGTGATGGTAGTGGTGGAGCTACCTGGTGATTGTAGTGGTGGAGCTACCTGGCGATGGTAGTGATGTAGCTACCTGGTGATGGTAGTGGTGGAGCTACCTGGTGATAGTAGTGGTGTAGCTACCTGGTGATGGTAGTGTTGTAGCTACCTGGTGATGGTAGTGGTGTTGCTACCTGGTGATGGTAGTGGTGTAGCTACCTGGTGATGGTAGTGGTGTAGCTACCTGGTGATGGTAGTGGTGGAGCTACCTGGTGATGGTAGTGGTGGAGCTACCTGGTGATAGTAGTGGTGGAGCTACCTACACCTGTGTGTGTGTGTGTGTGTGTGTGTGTGTGTGTGTGTGTGTGTGTGTGTGTGTGTGTGTGTGTGTGTGTGTGTGTGTGTGTGTGTGTGTGTGTGTGTGTGTGTGTGTGTGTGTGTGTGTACTCACCTAGTTGTACTCACCTAGTTGTGTCTGCAGGATCGAGCATTGACTCTTGGATCCCGCCTTTCGAGCATCGGTTGTTTACAGCAATGACTCCTGTCCTATTTCCCTATCATACCTGGTTTTAAAATTATGAATAGTATTTGCTTCCACAACCTGTTCCTGAAGTGCATTCCATTTCCCCACTACTCTCACGCTAAAAGAAAACTTCCTAACATCTCTGTGACTCATCTGAGTTTCAAGCTTCCATCCATGTCCTCTCGTTCTGTTACTATTCCGCGTGAACATTTCGTCTATGTCCACTCTGTCAATTCCTCTGAGTATCTTATACGTTCCTATCATGTCCCCCCTCTCCCTTCTTCTTTCTAGTGTCGTAAGGCACAGTTCCCTCAGGCGCTCTTCATACCCCATCCCTCGTAGCTCTGGGACGAGTCTCGTTGCAAACCTCTGAACCTTTTCCAGTTTCATTATATGCTTCTTCAGATGGGGACTCCATGATGAGGCGGCATACTCTAAGACTGGCCTTACGTAGGCAGTGTAAAGCGCCCTAAATGCCTCCTTACTTAGGTTTCTGAATGATGTTCTAACTTTTGCCAGTGTAGAGTACGCTGCTGTCGTTATCCTATTAATATGTGCCTCAGGAGATAGATTAGGTGTTACGTCCACCCCCAGGTCTCTTTCACGCGTCGTTACAGGTAGGCTGTTCCCCTTCATTGTGTACTGTCCCTTTGGTCTCCTATCTCCTAGTCCCATTGCCATAACTTTACATTTGGTCGTGTTGAATTCTAGTAGCCATTTCTCTGACCATCTCTGCAATCTGTTCAGGTCCTCTTGGAGGATCCTGCAATCCTCATCTGTCACAACTCTTCTCATCAACTTTGCATCATCCGCAAACATCGACATGTAGGACTCTACGCCTGTAAACATGTCGTTAACATATACAAGAAATAGAATTGGTCCCAGCACCGATCCTTGTGGTACTCCACTTGTTACTGTTCGCCAGTCCGACTTCTCGCCCCTTACCGTAACTCTTTGGCTCCTTCCTGTTAGGTAGTTCCTTATCCATTCTAGGACCTTTCCCCCCACCCCCGCCTGCCTCTCGAGCTTGAACAGCAGTCTCATGTGCGGTACTGTATCAAAGGCTTTTTGGCAGTCCAGAAATATGCAGTCTGCCCAACCATCTCTGTCCTGTCTTATCCTCGTTATTTTATCATAGAATTCCAGAAGGTTTGTTAGGCACGATTTCCCTGTCCAGAACCCATGTTGATGTTTGTTCACAAACCTAATGTTCTCCAGGTGTGCAACCAGTCGCAGCCTAATTATTCTTTCCAGTATTTTACAGGGGATGCTTGTCAGTGATACAGGTCTGTAGTTAAGTGCCTCCTCCCTATCTCCTTTCTTGAAGATCGGCACGACATTTGCCTTCTTCCAGCAACTGGGCAATTCTCCTGACATAAGTGACTCATTAAAGATCATTGCCAGAGGCACGCTGAGGGCCTGTGCTGCTTCTTTTAGTATCCACGGTGATACTTTGTCTGGTCCAACTGCTTTAGCTGCATCTAGAGTTGTCAACTGTTTCATTACCTCCTCTGCTGTCACCTCTATATCTGATAGTCTTTCATCTAGGGTAACCCCTTCCAACAATGGGAGCTGCTCAGGCTCGGTAGTGAACACTCCATGGAAACTGGCATTCAGTGCCTCACAGATTTCCTTGTCACTTTCAGTATATGCCCCCTCTGTCTTCCTTAGTCTTGTCACTTGGTCGTTCACCGACATTTTTCTTCTTATATGACTGTGTAGTAACTTAGGTTGTTTTTTTCGCTTTGATTGCAATATCGTTCTCATAGTCCCTTTCCGATGTTCGTCTTATGTTAATGTAATCGTTCCTAGCTCTGTTGTATCTGCTTCTGTTGTCCTCTGTTCTTTGTCTTCTGTACTTCCTCCACTCCCGTCTGCTGGTCATTTTTGCTTCCTGACACTGTCTATTAAACCATGGGTTATTATATTCCTTCTTATTTTTTCCCTTTACCGTTGGTATAAATCTCTCTTCGGCCTCCTGGCATTTCTGTATGACTAGGTCCATCATATCTTGGACTGTTTTTCCTCTAATTTCTTCCTCCCACTGCACTTCACCCAGATAGTCCCTTATCCTCATATAGTCCCCTTTCCTGTAGTCAGCTCTCCTTTCCCAGATCTCTTGTCCCATGGTCATAAGTTTGAATTCCATCATGTAGTCAAAGACTAGGACACAATGGTCACTGGCCCCTAGAGGTATTTCATGCTCTAAATTCTCGATATCTTCTACGTTCTGGGTGAAAATCAGGTCTAATAGGCTCGGTGCATCTCCTCCTCTTTCCCTTGTGTCTTCCTTCACATGTTGTGTCAGGAAATTCCTGTCTATAACATCTACTAATTTTGCTCCCCACGTTTCGTCCCCTCCATGGGGATTCCTTGATTCCCAATTTATCTCTCCATGATTTAGGTCCCCCATGATCAGCAGCTTCGCTCTCATTCTGTGGGCTAGTGTTGCTGCCTTCTGCAGTTCATCTATACATGCTTTGTTGTTGTCATCATACTCCTGCCTGGGTCTTCTACTGTTTGGTGGGGGATTGTAGATTACCAGGATCACAATCTTCCTCCCATCTACTGTCAGAGTTCCATGTATGAAGCTTGTGCACTCATTGGTAACTCGATTTCCCAGGTCTTCAAACTTCCATTTCCGCTTTATTAGGAGTGCTACTCCCCCTCCCTGTCTCTGTGTCCTCTCTTTTCGTATCACCTGGTACCCTTCAGGAAAGATTGCATCTGAGATCATGTCATTAATTTTAGTTTCCACAATTGCAACTATGTCAGGATCTGCTTCACTCACTCTTTCTTTTATCTCTTCTGCTTTATTAGATACCCCATCAGCATTGGTGTACCAAACCTTGAGATTCTTCATGGAAACTCTTGTACCAGAGTTCTCCCTTTCTCTGGGGGTCTGGGGGGATCTGGGGGATGTCTGGGGGGGTGACTGGGGGTAGAGGGGATCTGGGGGATCTGGGGGGTGTCTGGGGGATGACTGGGGGCGGGGAGGGTCCGGGGGATGTCCGGGGGGATCCGGGGGGTGTCTGGGGGGGTCCGGGGGGTGTATGGGGGGTGAAAGAGTTCAGGAGGGGGGTGTTCAGAAAGAGTGCTTGGGGGCTACTGGGGGCTGGGCTTCTAGGAAGGTAGGTAGGAGGGTCTGGGGTAGGGCCTGGGTAGGTAGGTCTGGAGTAGGAAGGGCATACTGGGTCTGAAGATTAGGGAGGGCATAGAGGGATTGGGAGATAGCGTAAGGTTGGGAGACAGATAGAGGTTGAGAGGTTGGGAGGGGGAAGGATAAAGGGGGTGGGGGGGACCTCCCACCTCCCTCGCAAGGGTGGGGGGTCACATGGAAGGAGAGGGGATGAGGAGGGGTGAGGGCTGGGTAGGCTTTGGGTGTTGAGGGGATGAGGTCTGGGTGGGTTCTTGGGGTTGAGGGGATGAGGTCTGGATGGGTTTTGGGGGTTGAGGGGATGAGAGCTGGGTGGGTTTTGGGGGTTGAGGGGATGAGGGCTGGACGGGTTTTGGGGGCTGAGGTGATGAGGGGGTCCTTGGAATGTGGGATGAATTTGACTCCAGTGGGGTCAGAGGGGTCAAGGGATGTGCTGGGGAGATAAGCAGGGGCGGCTGATTTGGGGAAGGGGTGACCTGAGAAGCACGTGTGAGCTGGTTAGCATGGGGTGGTTTAGCACTGGGGTGTGTAGCTGCGCTCAAATGGGAAGAGTCGTACTGTTGTTTGCTTGCTCTGTGGGCAATCTGTTCCTCCTTCGTCATGAATTTGTCAATAAATACGTTGTAGTAATTTTCGCTACCTCTGAGTAGGTGTTTGTGATGCAGTATGTAATCCACTGCCTCTTCGTTAGTGAACTGTACCAGTACAGGTCGTTTCCTGTTACAGTTGTATGGTCCAATGCGTCGGTGGACTTGCACCTCATTCCCTGCCATCTGGGCTCTCATGTCTCTCAAGATCCCCTGTAGTTCCAAATCCTCAATCTCCATCCTTTCCTGCCTCGATGGTGCCCTGGCTTCAAGTAATCCATGGATTATGATTGTCGTCTTTCTCAGTTCAGGGTCATGCTGGTGGCCCTCTCCCTGGCTGACCCCCACCCCTCCTACACCCGCTACTCCACCTACTACTACTCCCCCTTCTCCTGCCAAGCTTCCCTTATTCCTGCCAAATTCATTAGTAAGCCTAGATATTTCTCCTTGCCATTCTACCCTGCTCTTCCTGATTTCCTCTTGAATATAATCCATAAACTCTTGTTTGAGTCTTTGAACCTCGCCCTGTATCTTATTAAAGACTTCACTTTTAATCTCCTGGATTAGATCACCTATCCAAACATCCCTCTTCTCTACAAATTTCCCAATCATCTTCTCCACAAACTTATCTTCTTCCTCAATCATAATACTGTTGGACCTAGACACCCTTCCTGACCTAGTCATTGCTATAATGCAACCTTACCCACTGGGGTTCCAAGTATCTTACCGTCCTGCTAACACAATAGGTGAGTGAATCTCCAAGCGTCGTCCCACGTGGTGGTAGAAGGTTGCTGCCGGGGTGAGGTCACGCGGTCAGAGGTCGGTGAGGTCTGCTCCACACTGCCACAATACTTCCTCAACTATTTTGAATTACGCTATTTAAACTGTTTTTCTTCACTACCTTATGGCTCTGGCCAAAACTCAAGGTTTTTTCATTCACTTGTACACACTTTTTCACTTCGAAGTTGCCTGATTACCCCTCCCACTCCACTAGTGAACCAGGAGCTCCCAACCCACGTCCACCCAACACGATGGTCACAAGACAAGTCCCCCAATGTGTGTGTGTGTGTGTGTGTGTGTGTGTGTGTGTGTGTGTGTGTGTGCGTGCGTGCGTGCGTGCGTGCGTGCGTGCGTGCGTGCGTGCGTGTGTGTGTGTGTGTGTGTGTGTGTGTGTGTGTGTGTGTGGTGTGTGTGTGTGTGTTTTGTGGCAAAAAAAAAATAATTTGATATATGACAGATGGGAAGGGAGCCGAAAGAGCCAAACCCCCATAAGCACAATTAGATGAATACTCTTGGCCACTCGCTCCTAACACTTTGCCGTTGGGGGGGGGGGGAATAACACTTTGCCGTTGGGGGGGGGGGGGGGAAATAACACTTTGCCGTTGGGGGGGGGGGGGAAATAACACTTTGCTGTGGGAGGACAAACACTTTGCCGTGGGGGGACAAACACTTTGCCGTGGGGGGACAAACACTTTGCCGTTGGGGGGGACTAACACTTTGCCGTTGGGGGGGACTAACACTTTGCAGAGGGGGGACAAACACTTTGCCATTGAGGGAGTAACACGTAACTTGCCATTGGGGGACTAACACTTTGCCGTGGGGGTGACTAACAACACGCAAACAGTATGCCCTCAAAACCGCGTGAGCGAGAGGCCCGCAAAACCTAGCGAGCGAGAGGCCCGCAAAAACCTAGCGAGCGAGAGGCCCGCAAAACCTAGCGAGCGAGAGGCCCGCAAAACAGAGCGAGCGAGAGGCCCTCCTCGGGAAAGAGGAGGAGATGCACCGAGCCTATTAGACCTGATTTTCACCCAGAACGAAGAAGATATCGAGAATTTAGAACATGAAATACCTCTAGGGGCCAGTGACCATTGTGTCCTAGTCTTTGACTACATGATGGAATTCAAACTTATGACCATGGGACAAGAGATCTGGGAAAGGAGAGCTGACTACAGGAAAGGGGACTATATGAGGATAAGGGACTATCTGGGTGAAGTGCAGTGGGAGGAAGAAATTAGAGGAAAAACAGTCCAAGATATGATGGACCTAGTCATACAGAAATGCCAGGAGGCCGAAGAGAGATTTATACCAACGGTAAAGGGAAAAAATAAGAAGGAATATAATAACCCATGGTTTAATAGACAGTGTCAGGAAGCAAAAATGGCCAGCAGACGGGAGTGGAGGAAGTACAGAAGACAAAGAACAGAGGACAACAGAAGCAGATACAACAGAGCTAGGAACGATTACATTAACATAAGACGAACATCGGAAAGGGACTATGAGAACGATATTGCAATCAAAGCGAAAAAAACAACCTAAGTTACTACACAGTCATATAAGAAGAAAAATGTCGGTGAACGACCAAGTGACAAGACTAAGGAAGACAGAGGGGGCATATACTGAAAGTGACAAGGAAATCTGTGAGGCACTGAATGCCAGTTTCCATGGAGTGTTCACTACCGAGCCTGAGCAGCTCCCATTGTTGGAAGGGGTTACCCTAGATGAAAGACTATCAGATATAGAGGTGACAGCAGAGGAGGTAATGAAACAGTTGACAACTCTAGATGCAACTAAAGCAGTTGGACCAGACAAAGTATCACCGTGGATACTAAAAGAAGCAGCACAGGCCCTCAGCGTGCCTCTGGCAATGATCTTTAATGAGTCACTTATGTCAGGAGAATTGCCCAGTTGCTGGAAGAAGGCAAATGTCGTGCCGATCTTCAAGAAAGGAGATAGGGAGGAGGCACTTAACTACAGACCTGTATCACTGACAAGCATCCCCTGTAAAATACTGGAAAGAGAAATTAGGCTGCAACTGGTTGCACACCTGGAGAACATTAGGTTTGTGAACAAACATCAACATGGGTTCTGGACAGGGAAATCGTGCCTAACAAACCTTCTGGAATTCTATGATAAAATAACGAGGATAAGACAGGACAGAGATGGTTGGGCCAGACCTGCATATTTCTGGACTGCCAAAAAGCCTTTGATACAGTACCGCACATGAGACTGCTGTTTCAAGCTCGAGAGGCAGGGCGGGGGTGGGGGGAAAGGTCCTAGAATGGATAGGAACTACCTAACAGGAAGGAGCCAAAGAGTTACGGTAAGGGGCGAGAAGTCGGACTGGCGAACAGTAACAAGTGGAGTACCACAAGGATCGGTGCTGGGACCAATTCTATTTCTTGTATATGTTAACGACATGTTTACAGGCGTAGTGTCCTACATGGCGATGTTGCGGATGATGCAAAGTTGATGAGAAGAGTTGTGACAGATGAGGATTGCAGGATCCTCCAAGAGGACCTGAACAGATTGCAGAGATGGTCAGAGAAATGGCTACTAGAATTCAACACGAGCAAATGTAAAGTTATGGAAATGGGACTAGGAGATAGGAGACCAAAGGGACAGTACACAATGAAGGGGAACAGCCTACCTGTAACGACGCGTGAAAGAGACCTGGGGGTGGACGTAACACCTAATTTATCTCCTGAGGCACATATTAATAGGATAACGACAGCAGCGTACTCTACACTGGCAAACAGTTAGAACATCATTCAGAAACCTAAGTAAGGAGGCATTTAGGGCGCTTTACACTGCCTACGTAAGGCCAGTCTTAGAGTATGCCGCCTCATCATGGAGTCCCCATCTGAAGAAGCATATAATGAAACTGGAAAAGGTTCAGAGGTTTGCAACGAGACTCGTCCCAGAGCTACGAGGGATGGGGTATGAAGAGCGCCTGAGGGAACTGTGCCTTACGACACTAGAAAGAAGAAGGGAGAGGGGGGACATGATAGGAACGTATAAGATACTCAGAGGAATTGACAGAGTGGACATAGACGAAATGTTCACGCGGAATAGTAACAGAACGAGAGGACATGGATGGAAGCTTGAAACTCAGATGAGTCACAGAGATGTTAGGAAGTTTTCTTTTAGCGTGAGAGTAGTGGGGAAATGGAATGCACTTCAGGAACAGGTTGTGGAAGCAAATACTATTCATAATTTTAAAACCAGGTATGATAGGGAAATAGGACAGGAGTCATTGCTGTAAACAACCGATGCTCGAAAGGCGGGATCCAAGAGTCAATGCTCGATCCTGCAGACACAACTAGGTGAGTACAACTAGGTGAGTACACACACACACACACACACACACACACACACACACACACACACACACACACACACACACACACACACACACAGGTGTAGGTAGCTCCACCACTACTATCACCAGGTAGCTCCACCACTACCATCACCAGGTAGCTCCACCACTACCATCACCAGGTAGCTACACCACTACCATCACCAGGTAGCTACACCACTACCATCACCAGGTAGCAACACCACTACCATCACCAGGTAGCTACAACACTACCATCACCAGGTAGCTACACCACTACTATCACCAGGTAGCTCCACCACTACCATCACCAGGTAGCTACATCACTACCATCGCCAGGTAGCTCCACCACTACAATCACCAGGTAGCTCCACCACTACCATCACCAGGTAGCTACATCACTACCATCACCAGGTAGCTCCACCACTACCATCACCAGGTAGCTCCACCACTACCATTACCAGGTAGCTCCACCACTACAATCACCAGGTAGCTCCACCACTACCATCACCAGGTAGCTACATCACTACCATCACCAGGTAGCTCCACCACTACCATCACCAGGTAGCTACATCACTACCATCACCAGGTAGCAACACCACTACCATCACCAGGTAGCTACAACACTACCATCACCAGGTAGCTACAACACTACCATCACCAGGTAGCAACACCACTACAATCACCACGTAGCTACACCACTTCAGTCACCAGGTAAGTACATCACTACCATCACCAGGTAGCTACAACACTACCATCACCAGGTAGCTACACCACTACAATCACCAGGTAGCTACACCACTTCAATCACCAGTAGCTCCACCACTACAATCACCTGGTATCTACACCACTACCATCACCAGGTAGCTACACCACTACCATCACCAGGTAGCTACACCACTACAATCACCAGGTAGCTACACCACTACAATCACCACGTAGCAACACCACTACCATCACCAGGTAGCTACCCGACTACAATCACCAGGTACTGCTCCACTACAATCACCAGGTAGCTACACCACTACCATCACTAGGTAGCTACACCACTACCATCACCAGGTAGCTACACCACTACCATCACCAGGTAGCTACACCACTACCATCACCAGGTAGCTACACCACTACCATCACCAGGTAGCTACACCACTACAATCACCACATAGCAACACCACTACCATCACCAGGTAGCTACCCGACTACAATCACCAGGTAGCGGCTCTACTACAATCACCAGGTAGCTACACCACTACCATCACCAGGTAGCTACACCACTACCATCACCAGGTAGCTCCACCACTACCATCACAGGTAGCTACACCACTACCATCAACAGGTAGCTACATCACTACCATCACCAGGTAGCTACACCACTACCATCACCAGGTAGCTACACCACTACCATCACCAGGTAGCTCCACTACTACAATCACCAAGTAGCTTCACTACTACCATCACCAGGTAGCTTCACCACTACCATCACCAGGTAGCTTCACCACTACCATCACCAGGTAGCTCCACCACTACAATCACCAGGTAGCTCCACCACTACAATCACCACGTAGCTACACCACTACAATCACCAGGTAGCTCCACCACTACAATCACCACGTAGCTACACCACTACAATCACCACGAAGCTCCACCACTACAATCACCAGGTAGCTCCACCACTACAATCACAAGGTAGCTCCACCACTACAATCAACACGTAGCTACACCACTACAATCACCAGGTAGCTACTCCACTACAATCACCTGGTAGCTGCCAGGTGCGTGTCGTATTTCTGCATGTTGTAACACATCTCATTTCCAAACATTAGCGATGAACAATACAGCAACAAATTAATAATATTCTGTAAAAAACAAAATACTTTTCAGAAAAAATAAAACATAAATAATGAGTACTGATAGAATCAACACCTCCATGATGATGGTGGTGGCGGTGGTGTGTCGTGTGTTGTGGTACGTCTGGGGTGTGGTCCAGAACCACCTCCGTCTGCGCCTCCTCTAGCGGCAGTACGACTCCAGCTGGCGGGGACTGTTGAGTAACGGCCCCCTCTTGAAGGTGATCGTCCCTCCACGCCCCGGGACCTTCACGACCCCCTGGACCTGCTGGACCATGTCCAGGTGCTTCGTGACGGGCGTCCGCGAGGTGGCCGTCTGGTGGGCCATCATCAGGACCCTTAGAATCCTTCTCGACCTGGACCCAGTTGAGTCCTAAGTGAAGGAGACGGAGTCGACGGGGCCACCTCCAGTGACCCCACCCGTGACCACCCCCGTGACAACACCAGTGTCACACACTCTGCGCATAACACCACAGCCCGTGACTCCCGGAATTCGGGGCAGGCGTGTGGGGATACGACCCAGGTCACGACCCAGGTCACCTGTGACACAGACGTGGTGCTACCGGACACCACCTGAGGCATAATTGGTGTTGACCACCCCCGTGACTACATCCGTGACAACCCCTATGACAACAGCAGTGACCACCCCCGTGACAACCCCTGTGACAACACCAGTGTCACACACTCTGCGCATAACACCGCAGCCCGTGACTCCCATGATCCGGGCAGGCGTGTCGGGATACAACCCAGGTCACGGCCTAGGTCACGGCCCAGGTCACCTGTGACACAGACGTGGTGCTACAGGACACCATCTGTGGCATAATTGGTGGTGACCACCCCCGTGACTACATCCGTGACAACCCCCGTGACTACCCCTGTGACAACACCAGTGTCACACACTCTGCGCATTACACCGCAGCCCGTGACTCCCGTGATCCGGGGCAGGCGTGTCGGTATACGACCCAGGTCACGACCCAGGTCACCCGTGACACAGACGTGGTGCTACAGGACTCCACCTGTGGCATAATTGGTGGTGACTACACCCGTGACTACATCCGTGACCACATCCGTGACTATCCCATCCGTGACCACCCCTGTGACAACACCAGTGTCACACACTCTGCGCATAACACCGCAGCCCGTGACTCCCATGATCCGGGGCAGGCGTGTCGGTATACGACCCAGGTCACGACCCAGGTCACCTGTGACACAGACGTGGTGCTACAGGACACCACCTGTGGCATAATTGGTGATGACTACACCCGTGACTACATCCGTGACTACCCCAGTGACCACCCCTGTGACAACACCCGTGACAACACCAGTGTCACACACTCTGCGCATAACACCGCAGCCCGTGACTCCCGTGACCCGGGGCAGGCGTGGCAGGTCACGACCTCAGTGAACTACAGTTCGTGAACTGAGGAATAACCTGGTGTAGGAACACCAGATTCCTTCCTTAACACTTTGCCGTGGGGGCTAACACTTTGCCGTGGAGGTGACTAACACCTTGCCGTGGAGGTGACTAACACGACCTTGGTATTGCGGGCCTCTCGCTCGCTAGGTTATGCAGGCCTCTCGCTCGCTCCGTTTTGCGGGCCTCTTGCTCGCTAAGTTTTCCGGTCCTCTCGCTCGCTCGTTTTTGCGGGCCTCTCGCTCGCTAAGTTTTGCGGGCCTCTCGCTCGCTCTGTTTTGCGGGACTCTCGCGCTCTGTTTTGCGGGCCTCTCGCTCGCTAAGTTTTGCGGGCCTCTCGCTCGCTTTGTTTTGCGGGACTCTCGCTCGCTCTGTTTTGCGGGCCTCTCGCTCGCTCTGTTTTGCGGGCCTCTCGCTCGCTTGATTTTGCGGGCCTCTCGCTCGCTCGGTTTTGTGGGCCTCTCGCTCGCTAAGTTTTGCGGTCCTCTCGCTCGCTCGGTTTTGCGGGCCTCTCACTCGCTCGGTTTTGCGGGTCTCTCGCTCGCTAAGTTTTGCGGGCCTCTCGCTCGCTCGGTTTTGCGTTCCTCTCGCTCGCTCTGTTTTCCGGGCCTCTCGCTCGCTCTGTTTTGCGGGCCTCTCGCTCGCTCTGTTTTGCGGGCCTCTCGCTCGCTCTGTTTTGCGGGCCTCTCACTCGCTCTGTTTTGCGGGCCTCTCGCTTGCTCGGTTTTGCGGGCCTCTCGCTCGCTCGGTTTTGAGGGCCTCTCGCTCGCTCGGTTTTGCAGGCCTCTCGCTCGCTAGGTTTTGCGGGCCTCTCGCTCGCTAGGTTTTGCGGGCCTCTCGCTCGCTAGGTTTTTGCGGGCCTCTCGCTCGCTAGGTTTTGCGGGCATCTTGCTTGCTAGGTTTTGCAGGGATTTCGCTCGCTCGGATTTGCGGGCCTCTCGCTCGCGCAGTTTTGAGGGCATACTGTTTGCGTGTTGTTAGTCACCCCCACGGCAAAGTGTTAGTCCCCCCATGGCAAGTTACGTGTTACTCCCCCAATGGCAAAGTGTTTGTCCCCCCTCTGCAAAGTGTTAGTCCCCCCCAACGGCAAAGTGTTAGTCCCCCCCAACGGCAAAGTGTTTGTCCCCCACGGCAAAGTGTTTGTCCCCCCACGGAAAAGTGTTTGTCCTCCCACAGCAAAGTGTTATTTCCCCCCCCCCCAACGGCAAAGTGTTATTCCCCCCCCCAACGGCAAAGTGTTATTTCCCCCCCCCCCCCTAACGGCAAAGTGTTAGGAGCGAGTGGCCAAGAGTATTCATCTAATTGTGCTTATGGGGGTTTGGCTCTTTCGGCTCCCTTCCCATCTGTCATATATCAAATTATTTTTTTTGCCACAAAACACACACACACACACACACACACACACACACACACACCACACACACACACACACACAAACACACACACACACACACACACAACACACACACACACACACCCACACACACACACACACACAACACACACACACACACACACACACACACACACACACACACACACACACACACACCACACACACACACACACAGGTGTAGGTAGCTCCACCACTACTATCACCAGGTAGCTCCACCACTACTATCACCAGGTAGCTCCACCACTACCATCACCAGGTAGCTCCACCACTACCATCACCAGGTAGCTACACCACTACCATCACCAGGTAGCTACACCACTACCATCACCAGGTAGCAACACCACTACCATCACCAGGTAGCTACAACACTACCATCACCAGGTAGCTACACCACTACTATCACCAGGTAGCTCCACCACTACCATCACCAGGTAGCTACATCACTACCATCGCCAGGTAGCTCCACCACTACGATCACCAGGTAGCTCCACCACTACAATCACCAGGTAGCTCCACCACTACCATCACCAGGTAGCTACATCACTACCATCACCAGGTAGCTCCACCACTACCATCACCAGGTAGCTCCACCACTACCATTACCAGGTAGCTCCACCACTACAATCACCAGGTAGCTCCACCACTACCATCACCAGGTAGCTACATCACTACCATCACCAGGTAGCTCCCACTACCATCACCAGGTAGCTACATCACTACCATCACCAGGTAGCAACACACTACCATCACCAGGTAGCTACAACACTACCATCACCAGGTAGCTACAACACTACCATCACCAGGTAGCAACACCACTACAATCACCACGTAGCTACACCACTTCAGTCACCAGGTAAGTACATCACTACCATCACCAGGTAGCTACAACACTACCATCACCAGGTAGCTAGACCACTACAATCACCAGGAAGCTACACCACTTCAATCACCAGGTAGCTCCACCACTACAATCACCTGGTATCTACACCACTACCATCACCAGGTAGCTACACCACTACAATCACCACGTAGCAACACCACTACCATCACCAGGTAGCTACCCGACTACAATCACCAGGTAGCTGCTCCACTACAATCACCAGGTAGCTACACCACTACCATCACTAGGTAGCTACACCACTACCATCACCAGGTAGCTACAACACTACCATCACCAGGTAGCTACAACACTACCATCACCAGGTAGCTAGACCACTACAATCACCAGGAAGCTACACCACTTCAATCACCAGGTAGCTCCACCACTACAATCACCTGGTATCTACACCACTACCATCACCAGGTAGCTACACCACTACAATCACCACGTAGCAACACCACTACCATCACCAGGTAGCTACCCGACTACAATCACCAGGTAGCTGCTCCACTACAATCACCAGGTAGCTACACCACTACCATCACTAGGTAGCTACACCACTACCATCACCAGGTAGCTACACCACTACCATCACCAGGTAGCTACATCACTACCATCACCAGGTAGCAACACCACTACCATCACCAGGTAGCTACAACACTACCATCACCAGGTAGCTACAACACTACCATCACCAGGTAGCAACACCACTACAATCACCACGTAGCTACACCACTTCAGTCACCAGGTAAGTACATCACTACCATCACCAGGAAGCTACAACACTACCATCACCAGGTAGCTACACCACTACAATCACCAGGTAGCTACACCACTTCAATCACCAGGTAGCTCCACCACTACAATCACCTGGTATCTACACCACTACCGTCACCAGGTAGCTACACCACTACCATCACCAGGTAGCTACACCACTACAATCACCAGGTAGCTACACCACTACAATCACCACGTAGCAACACCACTACCATCACCAGGTAGCTACCCGACTACAATCACCAGGTAGCTGCTCCACTACAATTACCAGGTAGCTACACCACTACCATCACTAGGTAGCTACACCACTACCATCACCAGGTAGCTACACCACTACCATCACCAGGTAGCTACACCACTACCATCACCAGGTAGCTACACCACTACCATCACCAGGTAGCTACACCACTACCATCACCAGGTAGCTACACCACTACAATCACCACATAGCAACACCACTACCATCACCAGGTAGCTACCCGACTACAATCACCAGGTAGCGGCTCCACTACAATCACCAGGTAGCTACACCACTACCATCACTAGGTAGCTACACCACTACCATCACCAGGTAGCTACACCACTACCATCACCAGGTAGCTCCACCACTACCATCACAAGGTAGCTACACCACTACCATCAACAGGTAGCTACATCACTACCATCACCAGGTAGCTACACCACTACCATCACCAGGTAGCTACACCATTACCATCACCAGGTAGCTCCACTACTACAATCACCAAGTAGCTTCACTACTACCATCACCAGGTAGCTTCACCACTACCATCACCAGGTAGCTTCACCACTACCATCAACAGGTAGCTCCACCACTACAATCACCAGGTAGCTCCACCACTACAATCACCACGTAGCTACACCACTACAATCACCAGGTAGCTCCACCACTACAATCACCACGTAGCTACACCACTACAATCACCACGAAGCTCCACCACTACAATCACCAGGTAGCTCCACCACTACAATCACAAGGTAGCTCCACCACTACAATCAACACGTAGCTACACCACTACAATCACCAGGTAGCTACTCCACTACAATCACCTGGTAGCTGCCAGGTGCGTGTCGTATTTCTGCATGTTGTAACACATCTCATTTCCAAACATTAGCGATGAACAATACAGCAACAAATTATTAATATTCTGTAAAAAACAAAATACTTTTCAGAAAAAATAAAACATAAATAATGAGTACTGATAGAATCAACACCTCCATGATGATGGTGGTGGCGGTGGTGTGTCGTGTGTTGTGGTACGTCTGGGGTGTGGTCCAGAACCACCTCCGTCTGCGCCTCCTCTAGCGGCAGTACGACTCCAGCTGGCGGGGACTGTTGAGTAACGTCCCCCTCTTGAAGGTGATCGTCCCTCCACGCCCCGGGACCTTCACGACCCCCTGGACCTGCTGGACCATGTCCAGGTGCTTCGTGACGGGCGTCCTCGAGGTGGCCGTCTGGTGGGCCATCATCAGGACCCTTAGTATCCTTCTCGACCTGGACCCAGTTGAGTCCTAAGTGAAGGAGACGGAGTCGACGGGGCCACCTCCAGTGACCCCACCCGTGACCACCCCCGTGACAACACCAGTGTCACACACTCTGCGCATAACACCACAGCCCGTGACTCCCGGAATCCGGGGCAGGCGTGTGGGGATACGACCCAGGTCACCTGTGACACAGACGTGGTGCTACCGGACACCACCTGAGGCATAATTGGTGTTGACCACCCCCGTGACTACATCCGTGACAACCCCTGTGACTACATCCGTGACAACCCCTGTGACAACAGCAGTGACCACCCCGTGACAACCCCCGTGACAACCCCTGTGACAACACCAGTGTCACACACTCTGCGCATAACACCGCAGCCCGTGACTCCCGTATTCCGGGGCAGGCGTGTAGGGATATGACCCAGGTCACGACCTAGATCACCCGTGACACAGACGTGGTGCTACAGGACACCACCTGTGGCATAATTGGTGGTGACAACCCCCGTGACCAGCACTGTGACTACCCCCGTGACTACCCCCGTGTCCACACCCGTGACAACCCCCGTGACTACCCCTGTGACAACACCAGTGTCACACACTCTGCGCATAACACCATAGCCCGTGACTCCCGTGATCCGGGGCAGGCGTGTCGGGATACGATCCAGGTCACGGCCCAGGTCACCTGTGACACAGACGTGGTGCTACAGGACACCACCTGAGGCATAATTGGTGGTGACCACCCCCGTGACTACATCCGTGACAACCCCCGTGACAACCCCTGTGACAACACCAGTGTCACACACTCTGCGCATAACACCGCAGCCCGTGACTCCCATGATCCAGGGCAGGCGTGTCGGGATACAACCCAGGTCACGGCCTAGGTCACGGCCCAGGTCACCTGTGACACAGACGTGGTGCTACAGGACACCACCCGTGGCATAATTGGTGGTGACCACCCCGTGACTACATCCGTGACTACCCCTGTGACAACACCAGTGTCACACACTCTGCGCATTACACCGCAGCCCGTGACTCCCGTGATCCGGGGCAGGCGTGTCGGTATACGACCCAGGTCACGACCCAGGTCACCCGTGACACAGACGTGGTGCTACAGGACTCCACCTGTGGCATAATTGGTGGTGACTACATCCGTGACCACATCCGTGACTATCCCATCCGTGACCACCCCTGTGACAACACCAGTGTCACACACTCTGCGCATAACACCGCAGCCCGTGACTCCCATGATCCGGGGCAGGCGTGTCGGTATACGACCCAGGTCACGACCCAGGTCACCCGTGACACAGACGTGATGCTACAGGACACCACCTGTGGTATAATTGGTGATGACTACACCCGTGACTACATCCGTGACCACATCCGTGACTACCCCAGTGACCACCCCTGTGACAACACCCGTGACAACACCAGTGTCACACACTCTGCGCATAACACCGCAGCCCGTGACTCCCGTGACCCGGGGCAGGCGGGGCAGGTCACGACCTCAGTGAACTACAGTTCGTGAACTGAGGAATAACCTGGTGTAAGAACACCAGATTCCTACCTTAACACTTTGCCGTGGGGCTAACACTTTGCCGTGGAGGTGACTAACACCTTGCCGTGGAGGTGACTAACACGACCTTGGTTTTGCGGGCCTCTCGCTCGCTAGGTTATGCAGGCCTCTCGCTCGCTCTGTTTTGCGGGCCTCTCGCTCGCTAAGTTTTGCGGTCCTCTCGCTCGCTCGTTTTTGCGGGCCTCTCGCTCGCTAAGTTTTGCGGGCCTCTCGCTCGCTCTGTTTTGCGGGACTCTCGCTCGCTCTGTTTTGCGGGCCTCTCGCTCGCTAAGTTTTGCGGGCCTCTCGCTCGCTTTGTTTTGCGGGACTCTCGCTCGCTCTGTTTTGCGGGCCTCTCGCTCGCTCTGTTTTGCGGGCCTCTCGCTCGCTTGATTTTGCGGGCCTCTCGCTCGCTCGGTTTTGCGGGCCTCTCGCTCGCTAAGTTTTGCGGGCCTCTCGCTCGCTCTGTTTTCCGGGCCTCTCGCTAGCTCTGTTTTGCGTTCCTCTCGCTCGCTCTGTTTTGCGGGCCTCTCGCTCGCTCTGTTTTGCGGGCCTCTCGCTCGCTCTGTTTTGCGGGCCTCTCGCTTGCTCGGTTTGCGGGCCTCTCGCTCGTTCGGTTTTGAGGGCCTCTCGCTCGCTCGGTTTTGCGGGCCTCTCGCTCGCTAGGTTTTGCGGGCCTCTCGCTCGCTAGGTTTTGCTGGCATCTCGCTCGCTAGGTTTTGCGGGCCTCTCGCTCGCTAGGTTTTTGCGGGCCTCTCGCTCGCTATGTTTTGCGGGCCTCTTGCTTGCTAGGTTTTGCAGGGATCTCGCTCGCTCGGATTTGCGGGCCTCTCGCTCACGCGGTTTTGAGGGCATACTGTTTGCGTGTTGTTAGTCACCCCCACGGCAAAGTGTTAGTCCCCCCATGGCAAGTTACGTGTTACTCCCCCAATGGCAAAGTGTTTGTCCCCCCTCTGCAAAGTGTTAGTCCCCCCCAACGGCAAAGTGTTAGTCCCCCCCAACGGCAAAGTGTTTGTCCCCCACGGCAAAGTGTTTGTCCTCCCACAGCAAAGTGTTATTTCCCCCCCCCCCCCCCAACGGCAAAGTGTTATTCCCCCACCCCCCCAACGGCAAAGTGTTATTCTCCCCCTTCTAACGGCAAAGTGTTGGGAGCGAGTGGCCAAGAGTATTCATCTAATTGTGCTTATGGGGGTTTGGCTCTTTCGGCTCCCTTCCCATCTGTCATATATCAAATTATTTTTTTTTTGCCACAAAACACACACACACACACACACACACACACACACACACACACACACACACACACACACACACACACACCACACACACACACACACATACACATACACACACATACACACACACACAGAGAACCAGGAATGAGTACGTCAGGGTGAGAAGAGAAGCAGAGAAAAATTTTGAAAATGATATAGCAAACAAGCCAAGACCGAACCAAAGCTACTCCACAGTCACATCAGAAGGAAAACAACAGTGAAAGAACAGGTATTGAAACTTAGAACAGGCGAGGACAGGTATACAGAGAATGACAGAGAGGTGTGTGAGGAACTCAACAAGAGGTTCCAGGAGGTCTTCACAATAGAACAGGGTGAGGTCACTGTGCTAGGAGAAAGGGAGGTAAACCAGGCGGCCTTGGAGGAGTTCGAAATTACGAGAGAGGAGGTCAAGAGACACCTGCTGGATCTGGATGTTAGAAAGGCGGTTGGTCCAGATGGGATCTCACCATGGGTACTGAAAGAGTGTGCAGAGGCACTTTGCTTGCCACTCTCCATAGTGTATAGTAAATCACTAGAGACGGGAGACCTACCAGAAATATGGAAGACGGCGAATGTGGTCCCAATATACAAAAAGGGCGACAGACAAGAGGCACTGAACTACAGGCCAGTGTCCTTGACTTGTATACCATGCAAGGTGATGGAGAAGATCGTGAGAAAAAACCTGGTAACACATCTGGAGAGAAGGGACGTCGTGACAAATCGCCAACATGGATTCAGGGAGGGTAAATCTTGCCTTACAGGCTTGATAGAATTCTACGATCAGGTGACACAGATTAAGCAAGAAAGAGAGGGCTGGGCGGACTGCATTTTCTTGGATTGTCGGAAAGCCTTTGACACAGTACCGCATAAGAGGCTGGTACATAAGCTGGAGAGACAGGCAGGTGTAGCTGGTAAGGTGCTCCAGTGGATAAGGGAGTATCTAAGCAATAGGAAGCAGAGAGTTACGGTGAGGGGTGAGACCTCCGATTGGCGTGAAGTCACCAGTGGAGTCCCACAGGGCTCTGTACTCGGTCCTATCTTGTTTCTGATATATGTAAATGATCTCCCGGAGGGTATCGATTCATTTCTCTCAATGTTTGCGGACGATGCTAAAATTATGAGAAGGATTAAAACAGAAGAGGACTGTTTGAGGCTTCAAGAAGACCTAGACAAGCTGAAGGAATGGTCGAACAAATGGTTGTTAGAGTTTAACCCAACCAAATGTAATGTAATGAAGATAGGTGTAGGGAGCAGGAGGCCAGATACAAGGTATCATCTGGGAGAGGAAATTCTTCAGGAGTCAGAAAAGGAAAAAGACTTAGGGGTTGATATCACGCCAGACCTGTCTCCTGCAGCACATATCAAGCGGATAACATCAGCGGCATATGCCAGGCTGGCCAACATACGAACGGCATTCAGAAACTTGTGTAAAGAATCATTCAGAACTTTGTATACCACGTATGTCAGGCCAATCCTGGAGTATGCAGCCCAGCATGGAGTCCATATCTAGTCAAGGATAAGACTAAACTGGAAAAGGTTCAAAGGTTTGCCACCAGACTAGTACCCGAGCTGAGAGGTATGAGCTACGAGGAGAGACTACGGGAATTAAACCTCACTTCGCTGGAAGACAGAAGAGTTAGGGGGGACATGATCACCACATTCAAGATTCTGAAGGGGATTGATAGGGTAGATAAAGACAGTCTATTTAACACAAGGGGAACACGCACAAGGGGACACAGGTGGAAACTGAGTGCCCAAATGAGCCACAGAGATATTAGAAGGAACTTTTTTAGTGTCAGAGTGGTTGACAAATGGAATGCATTAGGGGGTGATGTGGTGGAGGCTCACTCCATACACAGTTTCAAGTGTAGATATGACAGAGCCCGATAGGCTCAGGAATCTGTACACCTGTTGATTGACGGTTGAGAGGCGGGACCAAAGAGCCAGAGCTCAACCCCGCAAACACAACTAGGTGAGTACAACTAGGTGAGTACACACACACACACACACACACACACACACACACACACAGGTGTAGGTAGCTCCACCACTACTATCACCAGGTAGCTCCACCACTACCATCACCAGGTAGCTCCACCACTACCATCACCAGGTAGCTACACCACTACCATCACCAGGTAGCTACACCACTACCATCACCAGGTAGCAACACCACTACCATCACCAGGTAGCTACAACACTACCATCACCAGGTAGCTACACCACTACTATCACCAGGTAGCTCCACCACTACCATCACCAGGTAGCTACATCACTA
>NC_091176.1:3040058-3042451 GCF_040958095.1 Procambarus clarkii
AGATGTGATAGAGAAACTAGGTCAAATGGAGGAGTAGGTCTGTATATTAAACAGCACCTGACGTGCACAGAGCTACTAAACTCAATGTGGTGGTAGAGTGGTGGGGGGGGGGGGGAAACATTGCAGAAAAAAACAAAAATACAATTTGGTCAACAAAACAGCATTGTTTAAAATAGAAGACATGGGTTGACATTTTGGGGGTTAAGGTAGGTTACATTGAGTTAATTAGTTAGTACTTAGTTTTTATCTTAAACTGGTTGGGAGAGGTACAGTGTTGCTGTGCTGGTGAAAGAACACCTAAAGGTAAATTAAATAATGATTGCGAATCCACAAGAAGTTGACATAATAGCGCTAGAGATCTGCAATCAGGATGATAACTTTCCTTAAAGAATTTGACAAACACTTGCTGATAGGACATGAAGTAAATGAAATGTATGTCAAGTTTTGTGAAATATATGATAAAAGCACAACAAAATTTGTACCAAAGGAGAGATGCAGAACTAGGAAAAGGGGTTTGTTCAACAGAAATTGCGAGAGGGCCTGAGACCCAAACACACACAAATGGAATCAATATATAGCAAGAGGCCAAACCCCCAAACATACAAGCGATGCAAAGATGCGAGAAACAGCAGCAGCATTAAGGAGAGGGACTTAAGGACCATAAATAAAGTGTGAAAATAAACTCGAGTAAATTTTTTTAACTACTCTCGACAGTGAAGAAAAACAAATATTCAGACGATTTGTGTTAGAATCATTAATCTTACACTTTCGGTCATATTCAACAACACAAATACATACACACACATTCCTGTTGCTGTAGCAAGTGAAGAATTACACACACAGATCACAATAACGTGATGCATCAAATGAACAAATCCACAAGGGCCGTGACGAGGATTCGAACCTGCGTCCGGGAGCATCCCAGACACTGCCTTAATCGACTGAGCTACAACAGGGTAAAAGGGTTGAAACCGAAGTTCTACTGAACTTACTGGATCCCATAGCCTCTCCGAGGCACAAACCAGGCTTTTACACAACCCCCCCCCTGCACCCGAGCTATGTCAACAGGCCGTTCTCCCTCTTCGCCCTTACATCATCACACACAGATCACAATAACGTGATGCATCAAATGAACAAATCCACAAGGGCCGTGATGAGGATTCAAACCTGTGTCTGGGAGCATCCAGACACTGCCTTAATCGACTGAGCTACGACAGGGTAAAAGGGTTGAAACCAAACTTCTACTGAACTTCCTGGATCCTTTTACCCTGTTGTAGCTCAGTCGATTTAGGCAGTGTCTGGGATGCTCCCGGACGCAGGTTCAAATCCTCAAATTTCACTTTTGACAATTGAGCACCTGCTACATCCAGATTCTAGGGAGGAAAGGAAGGACGATCTTACTGGATCCCATAGCCTCTCCAAGGCACAAACCAGGCTTTTACACAACCCCCCCCCCCCCCTGCACCCGAGCTCAATTGTCAAAAGTGAAAAATTGGGTTTGTCTTCCGAATGCACCATATCAGTAAATTTTTTAATAATCTTTTAAAATAGTAAATGCCACTACTTTTGCAAAATTATTACGAGATCTATTATTCTATAGAATAATGCATATAAATGCATATATGCATATAAATACAAAAGTAAATGTAAATAATTTTACCTTGCACCTAGATCCACCAAGCCTGTATGGCGCGCGTTTCAGTACTTCGGAAATCTAGAACTATCTTGAATCTCTAATCTGCAATGAAACAATACATATTATTGCACTTACCAAAACATGGATGAATGTAGAAAATACAGAACTATTAGCTGAATATCAAATAAATGGATTTAATCTATTTCACACAGATAGATATATTAGATATTATATTATATTCCTTTCCTCCCTAGAATCTGGATGTAGCAGGTGCTCAATTGTCAAAAGTGAAAAATTTGGTTTATTTAACATACACGCCATAGACCGGCTTGGGAAAAAAAGTTCGTAAAACCCAGGGGCCATAGACCGGCTTGGGAAAAAAAGTTCGTAAAACCCAGGGGCCATAGACCGGCTATGAAAGAAAATTTGAGAAAACCCTGGGGCCATAGAACGGCTATTTAATCCCCTGGAACGGATAATCATCTGTATCAAACCTTATTACAGGTAAAACCAGTAGGCAGTCTACTGTATTTTATCAAACTCTTATTAGAATAATAGATCTCGTAATAATTTTGCAAAAATAGTGGCATTTACTATTTTTAAAAGATTATTAGAAAAATTACAGATATGGTGCATTCGGAAGACAAAACCAATTTTTCACTTTTGACAATTGAGCACCTGCTACATCCAGATTCTAGGGAGGAAAGGAAGGACGATCTTACTGGATCCCATAGCCTCTCCGAGGCACAAACCAGGC
>NC_091176.1:3372951-3400451 GCF_040958095.1 Procambarus clarkii
CAATAGAGGAGTGAGGTAGATTACAGGGAATTTATTAGGTAGTGTTTAGTTTTTATCTTAAACTGGTTGAGAGAGGTACAGTCTTTAACATGGTTGGGAAGGTCATTCCACATTCTGGGCCCCTTGATTTGCAGAGCATTTCTAGTTTGATTAAGACGTACTCTAGGAATATCAAAACTGTATTTATTTCTGGTGTGGTGCTCATGGGTTCTGTTACAACCTTCTATGAAGCTTTTAAGATCAGGATTGGCATTATAGTTTAGCGTTTTATATATGTATAATACACATGAGAGAATGTGCAGTGACTTAATATCTAACATATTAAGAGATTTGAGTTGGGGTACCGAGTGATGTCTGGGGCCAGAGTTGGATATTGTTCTAATAGCGGCTTTGTGTTGGGTAATTAGAGGACGTAAGTGATTTTGGGTAGTAGAACCCCAAGCACAAATACCATAGTTGAGATAAGGATAGATAAGGGAGTAATAGAGAGTCACCAGAGCAGGGCGTGGTACATAATATCTGATCTTAGAAAGAATGCCCACAGTTTTTGAAACTTTTTTTGATATATTTAGAATGTGTCCCTGGAAATTCAGCTTGTGGTCAATGAGAATGCCAAGGAATTTGCCATCTAATTTGTTACAAATTTGGGTATTGTTTATTTTGAGATTTATAAGACTAGAGGATTTATTGCCAAACAGAATATAGAAGGTTTTGTCAATGTTAAGGGTGAGTTTGTTGGCAGTTAGCCAAAGATGGACTTTATTTAGCTCAGTATTTACTGTGGCATTTAGAGCAAGGGGGTCTGGACTGGAGTAAATGAAGGTTGTAAATAGCTTTTAATACTAGTACTTTCAGGTCGTTGGGAGTCAGCAATTTCTCTCCTATCAGACCTGAGTGTTTGGAATAATACAGTTTTGACAGAAGAGATGGGGATACCTAGATCTAATTCAACTTCATCTTTGATGCACGCTCATTTGGCTGCAATGTCTGTCTCATTATGATGGGTTATATTTATGTGTGATGGTATCCATATAAAAGAGATTCGAGACCCTTTACTCTGTGCAGCAATTAGAACATTTATAATTGGTAGTATGAGGTTCTTGCTGTCGATCTTCCAGGAGAAGTTTTAGATTGCTTGAAGAGCAGACTTTGAATCACAAAATATTATTCCTCCTCCCAATGTTTTTTAATGTACTGGTTGCTAGTTTTAGTGCCGCTAGTTCTGCTTGTGTGGAGGTCAGCCAGTTGTTTAACCTGACACTGACAGTCTTTATGCGTTTCTTGTGATGTTCCCGCCAAACACACGACGAAAATACGACGTTGCTACAACGTTGGAACAAGTTTTAACACCTAACAAGTTGTAACCACCAACATAGCAAGCTGTAACAACGTTATAATACGTCAAAACAATGTTATAACAAGATGTAACACGGGAATCCTAGTGACCGTTACGTTGTATGTTTGCTGGGATGGTCGCTACACTTAATGCCAACCCATGAGTGACACTTGTAGCAGTGGTGTAGTGGTATGACACTCGCCTGGCGTTCCGTGAGCGCTTTGTCATGGGTTCGTATCCTGGCCGGGAAGGATTTACTATGCGCAAATCCTTAACTGTAGCCTCTGTTTAACTCAACAGTAAAATGTGTACTTGGTTGTAACAACGATTCTTCGCGGCGGGGATCGTATTCCAGGGACCTGCCCGAAACGCTACGCGTACTAGTGGCTCTACAAGAACGTAACAACTCTTGTATATATCTCAAAAAGACACTTGCGCAAGTTGTCGTTCGTCTCGTCTCGGGGAGCGCCAACACTTCAACACTTCACTAACAATAGAAATTCCGATATGAACACTGCTTTTTCCAAAGAAAAAGCGGTGGATTTTCTGAGGGAAGAAAACGTGTGTAGGGCAGCTGAGTCTAACCGCCCAAGCTGCGCGCGCAAGGAGCCGAGGTTATATAAGCGCTGCCGCGGACTGGGTGGGCCTCTGTTCTCGACAAGCAAGCAGCTGCTCACTTGCAAAACGTGAGATAAGATATAATTCTCCTTAATTTGATGTGGCTCGTACATGATTGTTGTAAACAATTACTAGTCAATTACTAGTCTTCATGGCTATCCAGTAGGCGTTACTAGGGTCTGCTTTTACCTTATCTAATTCTTATCTAAGTGTGTTTACGAGGGGTGATCTTCAGGCGTTAGGCCTCACATTTTAGTCATTGTCATACCGGTAAAGCCTTCTTCTGATGATTACTTCTCCGGTACAATGACCATGAAAGATTGTTGCTGAGTCCACATCAGATCACAGCTGTCAGGTCACTACACCTTATTGGTAAATTACTGCTGCTAGGTTTCAAATTTGTTGTTCTTGAGGTGTGAGAGCCAGGCTGGTGCCATATACTCTAGCCCTAGCCTCGTGAAGGTCTATAATGCTACTACTACACAGCCCCACTACACACCAGCTGACCACGCCCACTACACACCAGCTGACCCCGCCCACTACACACCTGCTGACCACGCCCACTACACAAGCCACAATGTACGACTGAAAACCAGAGATGCTTCACGGAACCGCCTACTCGCTCAAGCCGTAAAGGCCAACTCTCCTTAACTTTAAAATCCATCTAGAAACAAATCACGAGGAAAAATGGGGTGAGGACTGACAAGGCTCCGGCTTCCTGTCCTGGTCGGGGCCAGTAGTGTGTTAGTAGCCGTCAGCTGAACATGACAGGAGACCTTATACATGACAGCCACTGAGCCAGTGGCGTCCCACACTAAATAAAGCCACTAATACACAAAGCGTTTGGGGTTAACATCTATGGCATTTTCATTATTTATTTATTTATATATATACAAGAAGGTACATTGGGATTGTGAGGATACATAGCGTAGTAATTACATTCTTGTAAAGCCACTAGTACGCGCAGCGTTTCGGGCAGGTCCTTAATGTAAGAAAATTTTAAGTAGGTAAATACTGCAAAATTTATAAAAATGATAACGGTTACATAGCAAGAAAAAAATAAAAGATGAGAGAAAATTGTAGGTATATTAAAGCACATAGATAACTCAGACTGCTTTATATATAAGGACAGCTATATCTATTGGTCCATTCAATGACAGCTTGAACTAAACTACCATTAAACTAAACTACCTTATTAAACTAAACTACATTAAACTAAACTACCATTAAACTAAACTTGAACTAAACTACCATTCAATGACAGCTTGAATGGTAGTTTAACAAAAATTAGTAGGCACAATACAGCATATAGCTAGCACATAAAAGAAGACAGCAATGAACACAATGATAAAGTTGTTTGGGTTAAGTACATAATGATTGGGAGATTGGGTAACACTAGGTACAGAGCAAATTTAAAGCTCAGTGTAGGAAACTACGATGAAATTAGGTACTTTTTGGTTTTGCTTTTAAATAAAGCAAAAGTTTGACAGCTTTTCAATTCACTAGGGAGTGAGTTCCATAGACTAGGTACCTTAATTTGCATAGAGTGTTTACACATATTAAGTTTGACTCTGGGGATATCAAAGATATATTTATTTCTGGTGTGGTGATAATGGGTCCTATTACATCTGTCCAGGGAGAGTTTCAGAGCAGGGTTTGCATTTAAGAACAGGGTTTTGTAAATGTAGTTGACACAAGAGAATGTGTGGAGTGAGATTATGTTTAGCATGTTTAGGGAGTTAAACAAGGGGGCTGAGTGTTGTCTGAAAGCAGAGTTAGTTATTATTCTGATAGCAGATTTTTGCTGGGTGATGATGGGCTTAAGGTGGTTTGCAGTGGTAGACCCCCATGCACAGATACCATAATTAAGATAGGGATAGATTAGTGCATAATATAGAGAGAGGAGAGTTCATTCGTGATCCTGAGTGTCCTCGAACACAACAAATATATTTCAGATTGTCCATTTCAACTGCTGTAACTAAGGACTTGTTATACACCTGCCATACAGATAATTATGACAATGTATTCTTCTTAACCCGCGCTAAAGAAACATTATTCCCCCTCACCTACTCTACTGTCAACCTTTCTTGTATGAATTCCTCTTCAGTGATTGTGTTAGTTAAGTTGTGTGTCGCTTGCACGAGATCTGCGCTTATTTGTGCTTACTGAACTTAATATACACAAGGAAACAAGTATATTATTAAAACAAAATGCAGGGCCAGTGTTAGGAGAACACTAGCAACAATAATATAATCTGGAAAACGCCCTCACTCATTACACACCAAAAGAAAACAATGTAAAAACTTAATTACACCGAGGTAATTGGTGATGACGTCACTGGAACAAGCACACCACCACCACCACCTCCCCATAACAATATAACATAAATGACAGTTAATGTATTTAGAGAAGCAAGGAGATATCTTGCCAGTGTAAGGCAACCCTAGTGAGGTTAGATGACAGTCTGGCTAAGACAAGAGGCAAGGTGACACAGTCTGGCTAAGGCAAGAGGTAAGGTGACACAGTCTGGCTAAGACAAGAGGCAAGGTGACACAGTCTGGCTAAGGCAAGAGGTAAGGTGACACAGTCTGGCTAAGGCAAGAGGTAAGATGCCAGTCTAAGGCAAGATATAAGATGACACAGTCTGGCTAAGGCAAGAGGTAAGATGACAGCCCAAAAGCTTCTTTCCCATACACACAGTTCTGTCACGTCGCTAGAAAAAGCGTAACAAGAAAGGGAAAGTAAAGGAAGGGTGACAGGGACACTGGGGTGGTGTGGTGACCACCAGGCGAGTACCACGGGCTCACCATAGCCCGTGCTGCTTGGAACTTCTCGTTCCCGGTACTTGAATCTAAAGCAACAACAACAACTCTAAACATCTATTATTTTGTGACTGCTGTACTCATAATTCCACTTTTTCTATTTTCATGTGGCAGAAATTCCCCCTTTTTCAAACAAATATATCTATGGTTCTTACTATAGATATTATGACTGGCCCATTGTTTACATTCTTTTAATGGTAAGCAAATACCCTCATCCAGAGTCAAACAGACTTTTAGACCTTTACCCACGCAAGGTACCACCTACATATTAACTAAGAGTCCCACCTGAAATTGAAAATATAAATTATTTACTTTTATAATTAGTTAAAACAACTTTGGTGTCAGGCAGCGTCTTGTACAGGGGCCAGATTCACGAAGTAGTTACGCAAGCACTTACGAACTTGTACATCTTTCCTCAATCTTTGGCGGCTTTGTTTACAATTATTTAACAGTTAATGAGCTCCGAAGCACCAGGAGGCTGTTTATAACAATAACAACAGTTGATTAGGAAGTTCTCATGCTTGTAAATTGTTTAATAAATGTAACCAAAGCCGTCAAAGATTGAGGAAAGATGTACACGTTCGTAAGTATTTGCGTAACTGCTTCCTGAATCTGGCCCCAGGTTAGGGCGTCTGGGGGCAGGATCTCACACACCATCCAGTCCTCTTACTTCACGAACAACATGTTTTACGCAATCGATCCCAGTGTAAAAATTGGTTTAGTGAATTAAAAACCCTTCAATATTGACTTTTTAGGGGTTAATGCGTATCGGCTCCGGTCGGTTACGTGTGCAGTCTTGATAGACACTCAATCCATTGCATTTTTTTACGGAGGGGAACCTAGCGCAAGGGTTGAATATACACAGATGGTGACAAAAGCTTTTGGGGATGTACTCACGAAGGTCCAGCCAGTTAATGGCGCCAATCAACTGTTTATTATATTGATTGAGAGCGCACAGACATGCTTACAGCTTCTCCATAAACACTCATTTGGGCACCATTACTGATGCAAGAAACCAAGCCGCTTCCGTTTTCTTTTACTGCCAGAAGTCACAGACTGCGGCCACCAGCACTACACTTAGGCAACTCTTGAGAAACCTTACTACTACGACTATAATGGTGCAACTTGTTACACGCGCCTTACGACCACCGCTATACTTACGCACTACTTGTGACAAGTTACGACCACCGTCACATGCTTACACAGTCACTGTGCTGTGTAAGCTTGTGTTACACAATCCCCCCTTACACTATAAACTGTTAGCTTTAATAGCTGTTTTTTACTATGCACGATGATTACAGTCTCCGTGGTGTAGTGGTAAGACACTCGCCTGGCGTTCCGCGAGCTCTTTGTCATGGGTTCGTATCCTGGCCGGGGAGGATTTACTGGGCGCAAATCCTTAACTGTAGCCTCTGTTTAACTCAACAGTAAAATGTGTACTTGGTTGTAACAACGATTCTTCGCGGCGGGGATCGTATTCCAGGGACCTGCCCGAAACGCTACGCGTACTAGTGGCTCTACAAGAATGTAACAACTCTTGTATATAGCTAAAAAAAATACTATCTGAACATTCCCTTCGTTGTCTCCCTCTGACGGGAACGTGGGAACGTCAAGACGATATCCAACGCCTAAATTATAAAAAGTTAACAAGTAATTGATATCTTGGCCAATCCTAGACAAAAGGCATCTTTTCAGCGGGTGGCAGAAAGTGATGAGCACGACTCCAGCGCCAGCCACTCATCACGGAATGTGTGTACATGGAGCAGCGGCCGCAGCAGCCTAGCCTAACCCGACTCTCCGTTGTAATCTAACGCTACTTTCACACCATTAATTTTTGGGGAAGATTCTTGCTGTACACGCACATCATTCACGCTCAGAACCAATGATATCTGCTTGGCTTACTGGCTAGAACTGACTGGTGGCTAAGGTGTAAGAGGATGCGACCCGCGGCCATTCATTATCCATGACCACTGCTGCTCCTGACAGCTGCCACATACCAACCCTATTACATGTGCATTGTTACATAACCCTTCCACAAATGTCAGTTAATTTACCTGATCACTACAGTAATGGTCGTGCCTCTAGCAGGTCGACCCCCGACCGTTCCATAAGGGGCAGTATTACAGTAAATTAAAAGTTGTTCAATTTCAATCAAACTTTTTTTTACTAGTTGTATATAAAAAGGGCTGCAACTGTTCTACGTTTCTATATTGCATCCTAAATAGAAATGGATTTTTTTTTTCAACGAATTTTACACATTTTCAATAATTCACTACAACCACAAGATTTAAATTAAATCATTTCTATGACACTCATCTATAACATTTGGTAATATGTTTATTGCTTGTGATGTGTGTATATGTATGTATTAACACGATGTATTGAACGGGGTGAGAATAGCTTGAGCTACCTCATCCCTTTGTGTGTATTTTACCTCAATAAACTTATTTCAATTTCAATTTCATCTATAACAATAGCATATAATAAGGGATTTGTATAATGGGGATTATCCAAAATATGTTTAGTTTTACTAATACAAATAGTCAAAGTTCCCCCCCCCCAAAAAATTTATGCCAATATATCATGTTTGCAAATATGTATAAAATCAATAAATGAGCATAGGAATAAAGTGTTTAATAGAGATTGTAGAGACAATCACTCTACATATAAGGTGTAAATTTCATGTAAATTTAAAAAAATGAAAGTAGTGTCAATTTTATGTTACTTGACAATAAAGAAGTTCAAAGATTCTGCCACCTGTGGTTGAAGTTGACATCAATCAATTTCCTCCAAAATTTGCACCCTTACAGATAGGCTTACGTTCTGTAAGGTGTATGAGTTTCATGCAAATCGCAAGGTAAAAATTATGATAAAAAAAATCGAGAAAAAAAAAGAAATCTAAATTTTTTTTTATTTTTTGTTTGCATGACATAAAACTAAATATTAAAATACTTTATTATATGGTATTGTGATAGCTTAGAGTCATAGACATGATTTCAGTTGACACTTGTGTTTGATGTTAATTTTTTGTCATTTTAGAAAAGTTTTAACACATAATTCAATATTTTTTTCTCCCTTCCTAATTTACGCTACGATGCTGAGACTTGGACCAGATGAACCCAATTGTATATACAACTAGACAAAAAAAGTTTGATTGAAATCGAACCACTTTTCATTTATTGTATATTTTCGTAATACCATCTTCTTCTTGAGGTTATCTTGAGATGATTTCGGGGCTTTAGTGTCCCCGCGGCCCGGTCCTCGACCAGGCCTCCACCCCCAGGAAGCAGCCCGTGACAGCTGACTAACACCCAGGTACCTATTTTACTGCTAGGTAACAGGGGCATAGGGTGAAAGAAACTCTGCCCATTGTTTCTTACCGGCGCCTGGGATCGAACCCAGGATCACAGGATCACAAATCCAGCGTGCTGTCCGCTCGGCCGACCGGCTCCCTTAATTAATTACTTACCATTAATTTAATAAAGACGGCATTAATTTCTTAATGGCGTCCACACATGTCTACACCTATCCTGTCCTTATATACCTTCCATCAAGTTCTATATAGTCATCCTTTCTTAGCGATTTCTCCTGATAATTACCTTACCTTCCACAGATGAACAATATATCAAATATTACACTCAAGCCTTGGTGGCCAACAGGAAAATATTACACTCAAGCCTTGGTGGCCAACAGGAAAATATTACACTCAAGCCTTGGTGGCCAACAGGAAAATATTACACTCAAGCCTTGGTGGCCAACAGGAAAATATTACACTCAAGCCTTGGTGGCCAACAGGAAAATATTACACTCAAGCCTTGGTGGCCAACAGGAACACCATAAAATAAACAAATTCCTCCACTAAAAATGAAAATAATTTCAATCCAAGCCTACATCATAGCATCAAAAAATTTATAAACGAAAAATAATTTGGAAGATCCTATGGTGCTGATGTAGATTTGACCAAATGTAAATTCAAAATCAAAATTCAAATGTTTATTCAGGTAAAGTACATACATACAAGGGGTGATACAAATGTTACTGAACTTATAGATAGAGGTAGTACATACAATGCCTAAAGTCACTATTACGCAATAGGCTGTCAGCACAACTATTTGTATACTTTGCATCATTATAATTGAATAATAATATGTCATTGTGTCGGGGGAAACGCAGCTAGTGTATTCATATACGTTATAGGCTGGCATATGAGTGGACACCACTTCGGATTCGTAGTCCTGAGGTTCTGGGTTCTATTCCCGGTCGAGGTGGAAACAAATGGGGAGTTTCTTTCATCTTCATGCTCCTGTTCACCTAGCAGTAAATAAGTAGCTGGGAGTTTGGCAGCTGCTACGGGCTGCTTCCTGGGAGGATGTGTAACAAAAAGGAGGCCTGGTCGAGGACCGGGCCTTGGGGACGCTAAGCCCCGAAATCATCTCAAGATAACCGTAGAATAAACTACCAAGGTCAAATTATCCAGTACCTCACAAACCACAGTAGTGAGAGTCACGTTTCTAATTACCTTCAATAGTATATATCAACATGCTCCGTAAAGGCTTGAGAGAGAGGGAGGGAATCGACCCGGGATACCAGATTGTGAGTCGAGAACGAAGCCCACTGTACTAGGTGTGTTCAGTGTGTGCGTGGTGGTGTGTTCAGTGGGTGTTAAGGTGTGTAGTTGGGCTGTGGTTTACCTGGGGAGGAGAAAGTGGGGGTGTGGGTGGGAGAGGTCAACGACCCTCCTATGATTGGGGGTCTGGATCTCCCCCCACCCAACAACCCCCCCATGTGGGGGTGGTCATTAGAGGGGGCTGCCGTGGGAGATGTGTTGATGGTGAGTCAATGTACAATATGGGGGGTGTGTGTGTGTCTCTAGCCTGTTCATGAGACCTGTGTATTGAATATGTATATTTTATTATTTGTCTAGGGTCCACCTCTTAGCCCTTGTTACCTCTGTTAGCTTGTGTCCTGGACAGAACTATAGTGTCGTGTCCTGGACACAACTATAGTGTCGTGTCCTGGACACAACTATAGTGTCGTGTCCTGGACACAACTATAGTGTCGTGTCCTGGACACAACTATAGTGTCGTGTCCTGGACACAACTATAGTGTCGTGTCCTGGACACAACTATTAAGGTGATCGTGTCCTGGACACAACTATTAAGGTGATCGTGTCCTGGACACAACTATTAAGGTGATCGTGTCCTGGACACAACTATAGTGTCGTGTCCTGGACACAACTATAGTGTCGTGTCCTGGACACAACTATAGTGTCGTGTCCTGGACACAACTATAGTGTCGTGTCCTGGACAGACCAATAGTGTCGTGTACTTTCCTCGCGGAGCCTTCTACTTGAACCTAATAATTAATCATTCATTGTGTCGGGGGACAGGCAGCCAGAGTGCATATATACATATAAGACATATCGAAGTCCATTCTCCCCCCCCCCCCCCCCCGGGCTGGTCGAAATACTGACCCTCCTCCCCAGGATGCAGCCCCACAACAAGCTGATTAACTCCAGGGTACCTACTTACTGCTAGGTGAACAGATGCAATAGGTGATAGAAAACGCACCCAACCATTTCTGTCCCGCCCAGGACTCGAGTCTGGAATTCTGGATTATGAGTGGAGAGGCCAGCCGACTGTACAAGCACGACCCTTGTAAACCTGTGGCACACAGTACATATTTTGTGCACACAGGAGACTGGGTTGCTCTCTCTCTGCCGCGCCACCTGACCAGTCATCTTCGCCACAAGAAAGGCTCGGCTCCACTTTCTCCTTGAGAGCAGCCACGCTGCCCTCAGGTGCAGGTGTGGGCGCCACGGAGACACAGGAGTACACACACTCCACACACAAAGTACTCCATTAGGGCCTCCAGGGAATTACTTAATGGGTCTAACATACATGGGGGAGTCAGGACCAGGACAAGACCCCCACGGGACAAGACGGAGTGTAGAGTGGCAATTCCAGTGCCATCTATGGGTCTGCACTTCAACCCCAACCTCCCAATTCCTCCCCCCACCCCTATAGTGTACGCTATGTGGACAACGCCATCTATTGGTGGTGGTGTGGCAGCAATGAATGGCTCCTGTTTCCAGCGAGGTCCTTGTGGATGACCTCTGGTGGTGGTGGGCGTATCAAGACCAGCACCACCTAGATTGTGCTACAGAGCATACTGTCAACTCCCCAGTGCTGCTAGCCGGTTGCTAGAGTTTGTGACGCCCGATCAGCGTGTGGCTGAAGTCCTCTGCCAGCAAGTTGCTAGAGAGCAATAGTGGGGTGTAGGCACCTCGTGGTACTGTCAGTGGGCGGGATCACGAAAAAGGTGAACTCGCCGGTGTTTCCCATTACGAGTGGACAAGGTACTAAGCGGTGGAAACTGCATGTGTGCGCTTTTGGTGTCCTGTGTGAAAGTGACACTTCTATACATAAGTGTAGTAATAATCTATTATATATTAACGTTGAAAGTGTAAATATATTGGTGAAGGGAACTGAGTGTATTGTGCTTTCCCCCCCTTTCCCTTATTGCATTATATACCCAATTCTTGAGAGCGTACTACCGACTTGGGGTCGGATACTCTAAACGAGGTTCATCCATCAACAACCCGGTTACTGGTCCATAGTGGCCGTCACACCCCCACGGAACAAAGACCCCCCACGAGACAAAGACCCCCGGAACAAAAAAACCCACGGGACAAAGACCCCCCCCACAGAACAAAGACCCCCCACGGAACAAAGACCCCCTCCCCCACGGAACAAAGCCCCCCCACGGGACAAAGACCCCCACGGGACAAAGACCCCCCACGGAACAAAGACCCCCTCCCCCACGGAACAAAGACCCCCCACGGGACAAAGACCCTCCACGGAACAAAGCCCCCCCAACGGAACAAAGACCCCCCACGGAACAAAGACCCCCCTCACGGAACAAAGACCCCCTCACGGAACAAAGACCCCCACGGAACAAAGACCCCTCACGGAACAAAGGCCCCCCCTCACGGAACAAAGACCCCCCTCACGGAACAAAGACCCCCCACGGGACAAAGACCCCCACGGGACAAAGACCCCCCACGGAACAAAGACCCCCTCCCCCACGGAACAAAGACCCCCCACGGGACAAAGACCCTCCACGGAACAAAGCCCCCCCAACGGAACAAAGACCCCCCACGGAACAAAGACCCCCCTCACGGAACAAAGACCCCCCTCACGGAACAAAGACCCCCTCACGGAACAAAGACCCCCACGGAACAAAGACCCCTCACGGAACAAAGGCCCCCCTCACGGAACAAAGACCCCCACGGAACAAAGACCCCCCCACGGGACAAAGACCCCCCACGGGACAAAGACCCCCCACGGAACAAAGACCCCCCACGGAACAAAGACCCCCCACGGAACAAAGACCCCCCACGGAACAAAGACTCGCCACGGGACAAAGACCCCCACGGGACAAAGACCCCCATGAAACAAAGACCCCCCACGGGACAAAGACCTTCCCACGGAACAAAGACCCCACACGGAACAAAGACCCCCCACGGAACAAAGACCCCCCACGGAACAAAGACCCCCACGGGACAAAGACCCCCCACGGAACAAAGACTCCCACGGAACAAAGACCCCCCACGGAACAAAGACCCCCACGGGACAAAGACCCCCCACGGAACAAAGACCCCCACGGGACAAAGACCCCCCACGAAACAAAGACCCCCCCACGGGACAAAGACCCCCCACGGGACAAAGCCCCCCCCCACGGAACAAAGACCCCCACGGAACAAAGACCCCCCATGGAACAAAGACCCCCCATGGAACAAAGACCCCCCACGGAACAAAGACCCCACACGGAACAAAGACCCCCACGGGACAAAGACCCCCACGGGACAAAGACCCCCCACGGAACAAAGACCCCCACGGGACAAAGACCCCCCACGGAACTAAGACCCCCCATGGAACAAAGACCCCCCATGGAACAAAGAACCCCCACGGGACAAAGACCCCACACAGGACAAAGACCCCCCACGGAACAAAGACCCCACACGGAACAAAGACCCCCCACGGAACAAAGACCCCTTACGGAACAAAGACCCCACGGAACAAAGACCCCCTCACGGAACAAAGACCCCCTCACGGAACAAAGACTCCCTCACGGAACAAAGACCCCTCACGGAACAAAGACACCCCACGGAACAAAGACCCCCACGGAACAAAGACCCCCACGGAACAAAGACCCCCACGGAACAAAGACCCCCCACGGAACAAAGACCCCCCCCCCACGTAACAAAGACCCCCACGGAACAAAGACCCCCACGGAACAAAGACCCCCCACGTAACAAAGACCCCCCACGGAACAAAGACCCCCCACGGAACAAAGACCCCCCACGGAACAAAGACCCCAAGGAACAAAGACCCCAAGGAACAAAGACCCCCCTCGGAACAAAGACCCCCCTCGGAACAAAGACCCCCCACGGGACAAAGACCCCAAGGAACAAAGACCCCAAGGAACAAAGACCCCCACGGGACAAAGACCCCAAGGAACAAAGACCCCCTTACGGAACAAAGACCCCCACGGAACAAAGACCCCCACGGAACAAAGACCCCCACGGAACAAAGACCCCCCACGGAACAAAGACCCCCCCCACGTAACAAAGACCCCCACGGAACAAAGACCCCCCACGTAACAAAGACCCCCCCACGGAACAAAGACCCCCACGGAACAAAGACCCCCCACGGAACAAAGACCCCCCACGGAACAAAGACCCCCACGGAACAAAGACCCCAAGGAACAAAGACCCCCCTCGGAACAAAGACCCCCCACGGGACAAAGACCCCAAGGAACAAAGACCCCAAGGAACAAAGACCCCCACGGGACAAAGACCCCAAGGAACAAAGACCCCCTTACGGAACAAAGACCCCCACGGGACAAAGACCCCAAGGAACAAAGACCCCCTTACGGAACAAAGACCCCCCACGGAACAAAGACCCCCTTACGGAACAAAGACCCCCCACGGAACAAAGACCCCCTTACGGAACAAAGACCCCCCACGGAACAAAGACCCCCCAAGGAACAAAGACCCCCTTACGGAACAAAGACCCCCCACGGAACAAAGACCCCCTCGGAACAAAGACCCCAAGGAACAAAGACCCCAAGGAACAAAGACCCCCACGGGACAAAGACCCCCCACGGAACAAAGACCCCCCACGGAACAAAGACCCCCTTACGGAACAAAGACCCCCCACGGAACAAAGACCCCCCAAGGAACAAAGACCCCCTTACGGAACAAAGACCCCCCACGGAACAAAGACCCCCTCGGAACAAAGACCCCAAGGAACAAAGACCCCAAGGAACAAAGACCCCCACGGGACAAAGACCCCCCACGGAACAAAGACCCCCCACGGAACAAAGACCCCCCACGGAACAAAGACCCCCTTACGGAACAAAGACCCCCCACGGAACAAAGACCCCCTTACGGAACAAAGACCCCCCACGGAACAAAGACCCCCCACGGAACAAAGACCCCCCACGGAACAAAGACCCCCTTACGGAACAAAGACCCCCCACGGAACAAAGACCCCCTCGGAACAAAGACCCCCACGGAACAAAGACCCCCCAAGGAACAAAGACCCCCTTACGGAACAAAGACCCCCCACGGAACAAAGACCCCCTCGGAACAAAGACCCCCCACGGAACAAAGACCCCCTCGGAACAAAGACCCCCTTACGGAACAAAGACCCCCTTACGGAACAAAGACCCCCCACGGAACAAAGACCCCCCAAGGAACAAAGACCCCCTTACGGAACAAAGACCCCCCACGGAACAAAGACCCCCCACGGAACAAAGACCCCAAGGAACAAAGACCCCCCACGGAACAAAGACCCCCCAAGGAACAAAGACCCCCTTACGGAACAAAGACCCCCCAAGGAACAAAGACCCCTTTACGGAACAAAGACCCCCCACGGAACAAAGACCCCCCACGGAACAAAGACCCCAAGGAACAAAGACCCCCCACGGAACAAAGACCCCCCACGGAACAAAGACCCCCCACGGAACAAAGACCCCACGGAACAAAGACCCCCCACGGAACAAAGACCCCAAGGAACAAAGACCCCCCACGGAACAAAGACCCCCCAAGGAACAAAGACCCCCTCGGAACAAAGACCCCCCACGGAACAAAGACCCCCCTCGGAACACGAGAGAAAACTCCCTGGTGTTGCTTCCTGTGGTGTCGGCAGGTTTCTCTGTACCACTGTGGTTGAGAGACGGCTGGTCCATGTACTTCACACTAACACTACTGGCCGTGCGGTAGGGCTATCTTGTCTTGAGGTTATCTTGAGATGATTTCGGGGCTTTAGTGTCCCCGCGGCCCGGTCCTCGACCAGGCCTCCACCCCCAGGAAGCAGCCCGTGACAGCTGACTAACACCCAGGTACCTATTTTACTGCTAGGTAACAGGGGCATAGGGTGAAAAGAAAGTCTGCCCCATTGTTTCTCGCCGGCGCCTGGGATCGAACCCAGGATCACAAGTCCAGCGTGCTGTCGGCTCGGCCGACCGGCTCCCTCATAGGTAGCCCCTGTGTGTTGTGTAAGAGAGGCAGGTTGTATAGTGACAGCCACTGTCACAACCATCAACAAAACCACCATCAAGTTTCCTCTGCTAATCTACCACCAATTTCCTTTTGTGGGTCACGTAGGAGTCAACTTTCTACCTTTCCATGGGTGGGGGGAAGGGGGGTGGGGGGGGGGGGCGCCCGAGAGAGTGGAATAGTGAAGGAACTAGGAGGGGGGGGGAGGGGTACTTCACCGTCATTATGTCTTTAACACTGAAAGTTAATCTCGTAAGTTCCTTCACTGCATGACCCGCCCGTATATGTATGTGTGTATATGTATATGTGTATATGTATATGTGTATATATAGTGTGTGTGTGTGTATGGGTGAGTATATGTATGTATATGTATGAACAACTCTATAAATAATAATAAAATAAAGAGCCTTAAACAGAATAACATATGTGGAAGCATCGGAGTGGTTACATATGAATGCTACACAGTATTCATCTATAGACATCCATATATGGTGAAACACATGTGAAGAACCTCTCACACACTCACAGCTCCCTGACAAGAGGGAGCCAGCTTAGCTTAGCTGCCAACACCCACACATGGTGTCAGCAAGGCGGACAGCCCGCCTGCTTTCATACCTCTCACTGTATTTCCCACTTCTATACTTCCCTTAACCTATGCCTCTCCTTCCGCTTTACTCCCAATGACCCGACCGCATGCCTTCCGTCCTGTACTAACTTGGCACCAGTGTAAAGGTGTCTGGCTCTACCAGCCAACTGCACCATAGGCTGAAATTCACACCAGTTGCTCCATCTATCATCATTCTATTATGCAGGAAGTACCACACGTCTATGGGTCATCCAGTAATGTTAGCAGACTTCTAGATGTTACCACTGCTAGGCTTAGGCTCGGCTACAAGCACCTCTGGGAATTTGTAACATCTGCTGATGTAGATTTGACTAAATGTAAACTCTGTCAGCAGAACTATTCGCATACTTTGCGTCATTATATAATGGAATGTGAAAAATTCGCGGAATTCAGAGATGACACCATCAATGGTGTCCAAGAAATGTGTAAGTACTTCATTCATAATGATGTGCTGCCTGAAATCTTAGCGAAGTATCCAAAATTTGCTTACTGTAGGTAATGCATGCACGTGACTGTAAAGCTGCCGCCCAGTTGGGTGGGTGTGGAGCACGTGACTGTAAAGCTGCCACCCAGTTGGGTGGGTGTGGAGCACATGACTGTAAAGCTGCCGCCCAGTTGGGTGGGTGTGGAGCACATGACTGTAAAGCTGCCGCCCAGTTGGGTGGGTGTGGAGCACATGACTGTAAAGCTGCCGCCCAGTTGGGTGGGTGTGGAGCACATGACTGTAAAGCTGCCGCCCAGTTGTGTGGGTGTGGAGCACATGACTAAAGCTGCCGCCCAGTTGGGTGGGTGTGGAGCACATAACTGTAAAGCTGCCGCCCAGTTGGGTGGGTGTGGAACACATGACTGTAAAGCTGCCGCCCAGTTGGGTGGGTGTGGAGCACATGACTAAAGCTGCCGCCCAGTTGGGTGGGTGTGGAGCACATGACTGTAAAGCTGCCGCCCAGTTGGGTGGGTGTGGAGCACATGACTGTAAAGCTGCCGCCCAGTTGGGTGGGTGTGGAGCACATGACTGTAAAGCTGCCGCCCAGTTGGGTGGGTGTGGAGCACATGACTGTAAAGCTGCCGCCCAGTTGGGTGGGTGTGGAGCACATGACTGTAAAGCTGCCGCCCAGTTGGGTGGGTGTGGAGCACATGACTGTAAAGCTGCCGCCCAGTTGGGTGGGTGTGGAGCACATGACTGTAAAGCTGCCGCCCAGTTGGGTGGGTGTGGAGCACATGACTGTAAAGCTGCCGCCCAGTTGGGTGGGTGTGGAGCACATGACTGTAAAGCTGCCGCCCAGTTGGGTGGGTGTGGAGCACATGACTGTAAAGCTGCCGCCCAGTTGGGTGGGTGTGGAGCACATGACTGTAAAGCTGCCGCCCAGTTGGGTGGGTGTGGAGCACATGACTGTAAAGCTGCCGCCCAGTTGGGTGGGTGTGGAGCACATGACTGTAAAGCTGCCGCCCAGTTGGGTGGGTGTGGAGCACATGACTGTAAAGCTGCCGCCCAGTTGGGTGGGTGTGCAGCACATGACTGTAAAGCTGCCGCCCAGTTGGGTGGGTGTGCAGCACATGACTGTAAAGCTGCCGCCCAGTTGGGTGGGTGTGGAGCACATGACTGTAAAGCTGCCGCCCAGTTGGGTGGGTGTGGAGCACATGACTGTAAAGCTGCCGCCCAGTTGGGTGGGTGTGGAGCAAGACTAGTAACTGTGTGACTCACCATAGATGTAAAGTGCCTTGTATAGTGACTGTTGTGAGCCTCTTGTTGATCACTTGTGACACAAAAGATTACTGATGTGTGTATTTGTGTGGGTGATTAAATATGTATGTGTATGTATATATATATATATGTACATGTATGTATGAGTATGTGTACATTTATATATAACATTAATAATTGTGTAACTAGCGTCAAAAGATTGTTATTTGCTTAGCTAAACGAACTAGAGGGTTCAGTTCCTGAACCAATTATGTGCCTCTGTAACCCTTTACACCACCGCCCACGGCATGGGTATGGGGTGCATAATAAAGAAAGAAATTTAATTGGAGGGCTATTATATATAAATATAAATATCCTGGGCTATAGGAGACTCGAACCACGGACCCCACGTGCGTTAGGCGCAAGCTCTATCAACTCAGCTATGAGTTGTCTTAATAAGAAAAATAAATTTTAGAATAATTTTATAATAAAATGATTTAATAATGTTATTAATAAATGCCAACGGAATCTGAGGTAACCTAATCATGGCCTATGCACAAAATAATATATAATTATATTAGTATTTAAGAAAATACCTTTTTTATTTAGTTTGCATAACAATATTGGCACATGCGCTTCTGGGTAGTCACACGATGGATGTTTTGGGAGTAGATGTTGAGCCCTGGGGGCGGGAGCTTTATTAAGATAAAGCGCCAAGCCATTACCACTGTATTTTTACGGGCTCACCATAGCCCGTGCTACATGGACACTTCGTCCTGAGTAGCTAAATCTGAAACAACAACAACAACCACTATATAGCACTGGGAAGGGGTCAGGATAAGGATTTGGGATGGGACGGGGGAAAGGAATGGTGCCCAACCACTTGGACGATCGGGGATTGAACGCCGACCTGCATCAAGGGAAACCGTCGCTCTACCGCCCAGCCCAAGTGAGGGGCGGGAGGCAGCAGCCTATAGACACGGAAGAGGTGGACCGTGGTGGCTCTACTCTCTCATTCAGGTCGGTGTTCAATCCCCGACCGTCCAAGTGGTTGGGCACCATTCCTTCCCTCCGTCCCATCCCAAATCCTTATCCTGACCCCTTCCCAGTGCTATATAACCATAATGGCTTGGCACTTTCCCCGATAGCTTCGCTTCTTGGACCAGCGCAAGCCGCAGATGGATGAGAGATGGATGACTGACGTGTGAGGAGTGATAATTGTGCGACCCGGGTGTGGTTTTCCGGTTATCCCATGGTCACTAATGGTACGATACATGTATGTCATGAGGATACGTTCTATGTATTCCTCCAGCATGGACTTGTGGGACTGGTAAGAATACAGTCGTCTTCGCCTTTAACAGTTTAATAGTCTCACAGTTAGCCTCCGGAGCACAGGCAAATTAGGATGTATAAGCGAGTAGTGAAATAATATAGACAGATGTTATGGTGTTATTAGGAGCCCAGCCTCTGATGGCCTTATCGTCCAGTGCATCTGTTTAGCAGTAATATGATTGTTGTAATTGTTTCACTGCTGATCATTATACGCGCGGATCCTCAGTGACACGGGCGGCGGCACAGTGCCAGTCCTCACTGGCACTGTCAGTCACGACTACATTTGATATACCATGTGATATATCGCCAATGTATATCTTCCACACACCTGGCGGAACACATCAACATCACATATTAAGACACATGTAAAGTCAGGCACCGCTGTTGGTGGCCACCTACCCACACACTATACAGTCTCAGAGATGGGCTAGACACAAGAGAGTTACCATACATGAGGTTAAAGCAAGTAATTTTCTGAGGGAACAGGGGATCCACCAGACCGCGGGCAAAGTTTATATAAACAATGGCTGTTGCGCGCGCAGGTTGGGCGGTTAGACGCATTTCCACAGACCTACGTTTTCTTCTATCAGAAAACCCACCGCTTTAGAAAGCAGTGTTCTTAAAAGGTCTAAAAAGACTCGGTGTTCTGTTCTGATATTTCTACTGTTCATATTAAAATAAGGCGCATCAGAAATTTACAAGATGATTGAAGGAATCATTTGTTAAAGGTAAGGTCTTAGAGAAGTGGTAAAAATGGGCCTCTTTATACCTAGTTATGGGTAACAATGTTTAGTGTATTGCTCTATTACCTGGCATGGTTGGGGACAGGCAGCCTCCAGGCCCCCGACCACAACCCACCTTCCCCACCATGCAACACTTAACAACCGACTAACTCCCAGCTACCTAATTACTGCTGTATGAACAGACACATTGAGTGTGACGAAACATGCGAAAAAGTTTCGACCTGAAGCCAGGGATTCGAACCCGGGATCATTTGATAGTGCCCCAACTGCGCTGACCACTTCGCTATAAGTCTTCTAGCGTGCAACACAACAGCGCCACTCAAATCAAGATAAAATATCAATTTTAAAAGTTAAATTTGCAAACAAACTGTTCATTCTGTATCCATTTACAATCAGTTCTTTGTGTAGTGGACCCTCACTGTCTTGGTGAGTGGAACACTCGATGGCTTCTATCCTCCGCTTTTGGACAATTTAACTCTCTTTTCTTTCAGTTCCTTGTCCAAGCACCTCGTGTGTCTATTTAACCACTTCCTTATTAAGATATAAGGTTGTACGTGTATATAGGACAACAGTTAGAAATAACCCCTACGTAGATCATCCCATACTGCATCTTTATGTGTAATAGTTAACCCTTCAAGACACACATCTTTAGCCCGTTCTTTGTCGTTACATCAGTTCTCAATATTAACACCATTAATACTCTCTAAACTAAGTCATTAGTCTATACTGCTGACTCTGACACGTACCAGATTATCCATAGGCACATGATACTGCTTGAGCATCATCTACACTGATACTGCTTGAGCACTAGCTACACTGTCACATACTACGCACGGGAGTGAGGCGGGGCAGAGCGAGGCGGGGCAGAGCGGGGCGAGGCGGAGCAGAGCGAGGCGGGGCGGGGCAGAGCGAGGCGGGGCGGGGCGGGGCAGAGCGAGGCGGGGCGGGGCGGGGCAGAGCGGGACGACGCAGAGCGGGGCGGGGCAGAGCGGGACGAGGCAGGGCAAGGCGAGGCGGGGCAGAGCGAGGCAAGGCGAGGCGGGGCAGAGCGAGGCAAGGCGAGGCGGGGCAGAGCGAGGCAAGGCGAGGCGGGGCAGAGCGGGGCAGAGCGGGGCAGAGCGAGGCGAGGCGGGGCAGAGCGAGGCGAGGCGGGGCAGAGCGGGGCAGAGCGAGGCAAGGCGAGGCGGGGCAGAGCGAGGCAAGGCGAGGCGGGGCAGAGCGAGGCAAGGCGGGGCAGAGCGAGGCGAGGCAAGGCGAGGCGGGGCAGAGCGAGGCAAGGCGGGGCAGAGCGAGGCGAGGCAAGGCGAGGCAGAGCGAGGCAAGGCGAGGCGGGGCAGAGCGAGGCAAGGCGAGGCAGGGCAGAGCAGAGCGAGGCAAGGCGGGGCAGAGCGAGGCGGGGCAGAGCAGAGCGAGGCAAGGCGGGGCGGGGCAAGGCGGGGCAGAGCGAGGAAAGGCGGGGCGGGGCAGAGCAGAGCGAGGCAAGGCGGGGCGGGGCGGGGCAGAGCGAGGCGAGGCGGGGCGGGGCAGAGCGAGGCGAGGCGGGGCAGAGCGAGGCAAGGCGGGGCGGGGCAGAGCGAGGCGAGGCGGGGCAGGGCAGAGCGAGGCGAGGCGGGGCAGGGCAGAGCGAGGCGAGGCGGGGCAGAGCGAGGCAAGGCGAGGCAGAGCAGAGCGAGGCAAGGCGGGGCGGGCGGGGCAGAGCGAGGCGAGGCAGGGCAGAGCGAGGCAAGGCGAGGCGGGGCAGAGCAGAACGAGGCAAGGCGGGGCGGGGCAGAGCGAGGCAGAGCGAGGCGGGGCAGAGCGAGGCGGGGCAGAGCGGGACGGGGCAGAGCGGGACGGGGCAGAGCGGGACGGGGCAGAGCGAGGCAAGGCGGGGCGAGGCGGGGCGGGGAAGAGCGGGGCGGGGCAGAGCGAGGCAAGGCGGGGCGGGGCGGGGCGGGGCAGAGCGAGGCAAGGCGGGGCGGGGCGGAGAAGAGCGGGGCGGGGAAGAGCGGGGCGGGGAAGAGCGGGGCAGAGCGAGGCAAGGCGGGGCGGGGCGAGGCGGGGCGAGCGAGGCAAGGAGGGGCGGGGCGGGGGCAGAGCGGGTCGGGGCAGGGCAGAGCAAGGCCAGGCAAGGCGAAGCGGGGCGGGGCGGAGCGAGGCGGGGCGGAGCGAGGCGGGGCGGGGCGGAGCGAGGCGGGGCGGGGCGGAGCGAGGCGAGGCGGGGCGGGGCGGAGCGAGGCGGGGCGGGGCGGAGCGAGGCGGGGCGGGGCGGAGCGAGGCGGGGCGGGGCAGAGCGAGGCGGGGCGGGGCAGAGCGAGGCGGGGCGGGGCAGAGCGAGGCGGGGCGGGGCAGAGCGAGGGTGTTTCTAGACATCTTTATCACCATTAAATTACGTCTTTTGGTTATTGAAGTAAAGATTGCCGTAAAACAGGTTTCAAAATGTCATTAGTTTTGTAATTAGCGTTTTTCATTATGGATCCTAACAAGGAGTTTATTATATTTAGCACTGTAAAGCAATGAGGGGATTAATAAGTTAAACTCAAGTGTATATTCACCGAGGAGAGGGAAACGGGGCAGTTTGTATCATTAACTGCTTCTGTGGGTCAACAACTGCTAGCTAATATATGGTAATTACTTAATATTAAGTCCGTAAACATCATTTAATCAACAAACATGTATATAATGCTGTTATTTCTTGGCATGAATATGTGACAATGTGTCATCGCCACACTGATTCCCTCACCAGGACCTTTTAGTTACTTGTCAGAAATATATTGTTATAAGCACAAGACAAATGTAAACTGAAGTGTTTAGATTGAAGAATATTGGGGTCTAATTCCTGAACCCACTGTAACTAAAGTTAATATTTCCACCGGCGCCTTAACAATATATATAGCCAACCATAATTAACTAAACAAAATCATGGGTAAATAAGCAATTTCATCTTGCATGACACTATAGGTAAATCTCCTATAAAATTCAATATAATACAGGATTCCACAATAAAGTAAAGCTTACGGCTTCACAGTTCCCTATGGTAGAGTGGTATCCCATCCGCTCCAGCGCCTCGTCCGCATTCCAGTCCGGCCAGATTCACGAAAGCACTTACGCAAACACCTACGAACCTGTACATCTTTTCTCAATCTTTGGCGGCTTTGTTTACAATTATTAAACAGTTAATGAGCTCCGAAGCACCAGGAGGTTGTTCATAACAATAACAACAGCTAAATTGGAAGTTTTCATGCTTGTAAACTGTTTAATAAATGTAACCAAAGCTGTCAAAGATTGAGGAAAGATGTACACGTTCGTAAGTGTTTGCGTAAGTTCTTTCGTGAATCTGGCCCAGCCACCTATCCTTATCTGTTCCTCCCTGTTCATCAGGTCGTAACCAAATTGATGGGCCGTGTTCCAGAGATTAATAAGATAAGTCATAAGATGATATGCGATAAGAGGTGATGATCTACGCCTAACGAGCAAGTAGTCGTTTGGCTGTGCCCTGTGTGGCGGTGCCAGATCCGGGATATTTACCCAAGTTTCACCCATGATGGACAAAAAGGAACATTGTACGTGCTCACTGGTCTCTTCCAGAGTGTGTACCTCACACTCTTTTGTCCCAGAGTCGCTTTCTACACTGACATAATTACCAGCCAGAAAGGGAAAGTGGTCTTTGTAGAGTTTCTTATTCGGTTCCTTGCTAAGTAGACTTACATCGAGTACGTTTAGCATGTTGTTGCACTTTTAGATTTAGCTACTCAGAACAAAATGTCTATGTAGCACGAGCTATAGTGAAACCGTAATTGAGTTCGGTTATTCGCGATAACCTTGTTACTGTGATATTTGGGTCAAAGTTTTAAATGGAGGTGGGGTTTCCTCCTTTTTCCCTTTTTCTTTTTCGCTTCTGTTTTTAGTTTTATGTTTAGCAATGTATTGTCTCATTTATTATGTTTAGTAAAACAGGTGAGGTAACTTAAATGCATCTTATCTTTTTGCTTCATATAAACCAGTTCAGCACACGAGCTTCCCTGGATACAAGAGTTTACTATATACACGAGACAATACGTATATCGTAATACATAATACATATATAATATCTAATAAGATATTAGTTTTCGCAGCACCAATATTTGCAGAGACTAAGTCAATAACGTGGTTGAGAAATGATCCAACCTATACATATGAACCAAACATGAAAGTTTCGATTGTATACATGAAAGTGACGAGGTTTCTTATGTATACACGTCTGATATACACATTACACTTTCTACTTTTCCCTGAAGTTTAAGCTCCGTGGATACGTGGCTTCAGTGAGGATTTGTGTCCATGATTTTCTTTGACAAAAATGATGAATATATTTATTGATAATATCTCAAACAAGCTTGAATGGTCCCCAAGCCAATATGCAACAGAAAACTCCACACCCTTGAAGGATTCGAACCCAGACAGTCAGGGTTCCATGCACCTTAGGGTGTCCAGTACTTTTGTTGCATATTTTCTGCAATAGTTTCGTAACTACTAGGTCCTTGTATACTGCTAGGTGAACAGAGCATTAGGTGAAAGGAAACGTGCCCAAATATTTTGTTTCCCCGCCTGGGACTCGAACTCGTGATCCCAGATTGTGAGGTGACAACGTAGCTGTATTAGTTGTTAGGTCAGATCATACTGGGTTGGACAGGATGGGTAGGTGTTATAAATCCGTTGATTATGTGTAGGCTGGGACTTGTCAACGTGACAAGGGGCTTGGCAACATATATGCCATGACTGGCAAGCCCGCGCCAAAACCACTCGCCCTCCCACTTTCTCCAGTACAGGCAAGTGACTTGCCAATATTGAAAGTTTTCTTACTGGATTTCTGAATCCAATACTGGATTTCTGAATCCTATACTGGATTTCTTTTGTTGCGCGCTGTTTTCATGACATTTATGGGGTTATATATTCACTTTACTAAGTCACTAAGTATATATTCACTTCACTAAGTCATCTTAATTCATGGATACAATAAAACAAAATTACAATTCAAATGACCCTCTTTTCTAACCATCGAAATGTTTCCATTCTAAATATAATTTAGGATTATCATAACTAAAATACACAATAATAATTTCAACTAATTATTCCTGAGGATTAATGTCCAATAACATTTCTTCAGTTTGTGATTAACTTATATTTAACATTATTCATTCAGTAAGAATGAACTGGGAAACTTTTGTCGTGGAACTTTCGACGGCAATTTAGCAGCCTAGTCAACCCAAACTTGGTTCACTGTAGCGGTGAACCAAGTTTGGGTTCAACGTTTAAGTGATGGACCAGATCACTGAAGTACCTGGGGCCAGATTCACGAAGCATTTACGCAAGTACTTACGACCATGTACATCTTTCCTTAATCTTTGACGGCTTTGGTTACATTTATTAAGCAGTTTACAAGCATGAAAACTTCCACATCAACTGTTGTTATTGTTATAAACAGCCTCCTGGAGCTTCCGAGCTCATTAACTGTTTAATAATTGTAAACAAAGCCGCCAAAGATTGAGAAAAGATGTGCAGGTTCGTAAGTACTTGCGTAACTGCTTCGTGAATCTGGCCCCTGGGCCCCCCAGGTGCCCTCAAATCACGGGTTAGACTTCTAATGTGATGGGGCAGCCGGCCGGGGCCCCCGGGCCCTTCCAGCTGGTGTTGGAGGCTAGAGGGACGGGCCAGCTGGCTGTGCCAGGGCCCCCGGGCCCTTCCAGCTGGTGTTGGAGGCTAGAGAGACGGGCCAGCTGGCTGTGCCGGGGCCCCCGGGCCCTTCCAGCTGGTGTTGGAGGCTAGAGGGACGGGCCAGCTGGCTGTGCCGGGGCCCCCGGGCCCTTCCAGCTGGTGTTGGAGGCTAGAGGGACGGGCCAGCTGGCTGTGCCGGGGCCCCCGGGCCCTTCCAGCTGGTGTTGGAGGCTAGAGGGACGGGCCAGCTGGTTGTGCCGGGGCCCCCGGGCCCTTCCAGCTGGTGTTGGAGGCTAGAGGGACGGGCCAGCTGGCTGTGCCGGGGCCCCCGGGCCCTTCCAGCTGGTGTTGGAGGCTAGAGGGACGGGCCAGCTGGCTGTGCCGCGGCCCCCGGGCCCTTCCAGCTGGTGTTGGAGGCTAGAGGGACGGGCCAGCTGGCTGTGCCGGGGCCCCCGGGCCCTTCCAGCTGGTGTTGGAGGCTAGAGGGACGGGCCAGCTGGCTGTGCCGGGGCCCCCGGGCCCTTCCAGCTGGTGTTAGAGGCTAGAGGGACGGGCCAGCTGGCTCTACCAGGGCCCCGGGCCCTCCACGCAGCACGTGGCTACACTATTTCTGGTGGTGTTTACATCGCGTCACCGCCCCCCACCTGCGCCACCTTGTTGCTACCCGCCACTCCCTAGACCCATCACAACGTGCCTATCTCTAGTCTCTCATACTGCTATATAACCTTTTATGCATCTACTTTCATTTTCCCAAGCTCTAAAATTAATGTTTAAAATGTATTTATATAACATTCACAATTAATCTCTCATTTCCCGTCATTAATGTTAGGTTTCCTTATGGTAGTCTGTAAAATATTTTTTAAATATCTAAAATAGCCTAATTTCCTCTCAGCCTCAACATTTTCTTCATCTACACAATCCATTTCAACCTTTCTCCAACTGCCTTAATCTGCTGCAGCTCCATATTTCTGCCCTTGAAGCCTCCTCCTTCCATTTCTCACTATCACTCAACCCCTGAGCATTAACACTAGGCATTTCTTGACCTGTCTAGCAACAATCTACACTACTCAAGTATAAAAGTCTAAATGCAGACAGAGACAACGAACCCGACCATGACACCTATTCACGAATATTGTATATACGTATTTTAACGTAATTTATAAAGCACCTTACCAATTCGATTCAATAACTTCATTTATAAATGTTTGTTTAGTGCAGTGAGTGGTAGTGGAAAAGTTTACGGGGGAACATAATGGGCTCAGGAACTGAACTCCAAAACTCACACCACCACCACCGCCACTAATATTTGTGTAGACGCAACACATTCGATGTTTGGCCGTCTGCCACACATACATGACTGAAGCGGGAATTCCCAATCGCCGACCCAGCATATGACTATTTCTGATGTGCCAGAGTTACATCAGCAAGTATTTAATTTTATTTGAACACTGTAAACTACGCCTGTTGCACGTTCTAATTACCACCTGTTGACGTTAAGGATACAATACTAACAAACCTTTTCAGACTTCATGTGAATTGTATTAACTACAAGGTAAATGCAATAATTACCATGGTAAGGCTATTATGAGAAAACGCAAACCAGTATGACTATATAGCACTTGGAAGATGTGTGAAGGTAAGGCGTTAGGATAGGACGGACGAAAGGAAGGAAGCCCAACCACTTAAACCATCGGGAATCGAACCACGACCTGCGAGAAGCGAGACCTCCGCTCTACTGACGAGTCCAAGTGATTTGACTCTACATGGGGTATGAGTTTTTTTGGATACCGGGTTCTAATCGATGCATAGGAGGAAAGGAAGGCTGGTAGATCAGTCTGGGAAGCCGTGCGGACACCAAGGTCACCGAATCTTACGGGGAAAGGGTTGCTTGCTCCCATTGAGTCGTCCAATGGGGGGTTCTAAAGATGTGGCCACGTCTGCGGTAGAAAAAAAAATGGGAGGTTCAGGATTTTTCTTACATCCTCCATAATGGTATCTAGGGGTTCCAGCCAGGCTGCTATCATCCAGGAACCAAATATTTAGCTCGCTTGTCACACCGTTTTGATAGTTAAGCAAAAACAAAAACAAAGAAGGACTAAGGGA